>NC_056743.1:411636682-411641682 GCF_019279795.1 Protopterus annectens | reverse complement strand
TATATATATATATATATACACACACACACATATATATATATATATACACAACAGCATATATATATATATATATATACACAGATATATATATATATATATATATATATATATATATATAACTCTACACACAGATATATATATATATATATATATATATATATATATATATATATATATAGATACACACATGTGTGTGTGTATAGTACAATTAAAACGAGACACACCCCCGGGTCTGAATGGTAACCTCAATATTAAGTGTATACTTAGAAGGAATAGATACGAAGTGACACCCTGGCTGACATCACCTCCTTAGTGACTACACAAGTGGTAAATGATTTCTTTACTGTTAACTCAATTTCAAATAAAGGCTTCAGTAAGATGTGATTTCTGAAGAAGTTTGTCCATTAAAATTAGTGGACGAAAGCACTAAAGACTGAAATCTGTGTCCATGGTCTTCTTTCTGCGGCGATCCCAAAAGGTTCATCCTCTATATCTTCATAATGTCAAGATTTCACAACCTCAAAGCTCTTAATACTGACGCTTAGAACTTCAAAACTGCGGCATCTCGAAAACTGTCAATGGAGATTGCCATACAGTGCAGAACGGGAACTTTACCATTCTCTTCATTGTAGTGTGATCTCGGAGTTGGTATATTCAAGTTGCAGGGGGTGTGGGTGGAACAGGCTTGCCCACTTGGAAAAACGTGATTCCTGATGATTTGCTCCTTTAGTTTTTTTTTTTTTTTTTTTTTTTTAGTTGAGATTCTGCAATTTTGAAGTTCTAAGCATCCGTATTCAGGGCTTCAAGATTTTGAAATCTCAACATTATGAACTGGACACACACACACACACACACACACACACACACACACACACACACGTATGTATGTATACATGTATGTGGAGATACATATGTTTACAAAATGTTTAGGTGAGTTATCTCAATTGTGAGAAGGTCAAATACGGAGGAGCAGAGATGCAAAACTGTGAGCACAATTCCTGTCGGCTTTGAAACGTCAATATGTAGCTTGTGTTCGCAGTTTTGAGCACTGGTGTTTTAAAGTGCATTGCACTACAGTGGGGATAGGGAAATTTACTCTTTTCTTCACTGTAGTGCGATCTTGGAGTTAGAATATGTAAGTAGCAGGGGTTTGGGGGTGCTTGCCCCCCTGCAAGATAGAGGGAAATTCTGTGCATTGTAGTATATGTTTTTTTCTAGATGGTGAGCGGTCGAATGTCCATTCTTTCCTTCGAAAGAATCAATATTCTGAGCAGTTGTCTGGATGGTTTTTCGTTGTTCCGGATCGGGGATGTGTATAGTCGAGCTAAGTCACCTTGACACACACACACACACACACACACACAGACAAACACACACACACACAGACAAACACAAACACACACACACACAGACAAACACACACACACACAGACAAACACACACACACAGACAAACACACACACACACAGACAAACACACACACAGACAAACACACACACACAGACAAACACACACAGACAAACACACACACAGACAAACACACAGACAAACATACACACAGACAAACATACACACAGACAAACATACACACAGACAAACATACACACTGACACACACGTACGTGTGTGTGTGTGTGTGTGTGTGTGTGTGTGTCTGTGTCTGTGTGTATGTGTGTGTATGTGTGTGTGTGTGTGTGTGTGTGTGTGTGTGTGTGTGTGTGTGTGTGTGTGTGTGTAAACAAGCCAAAGAATAGAGGAAGGAAAGAAAGGAAAAACAAACTCCAGATCTGTGATTTAAGCTCTTTCGTTCGCTCTGTTTAATAATTGAACTTCATCAGAAATAAAGACTACTCTTTTGCTGGTGGATATACACATGGTTTTCTATGAAAATACAGAAAGTTATAATAAAAGAAGTTTAGCTGTGTGACTCAAATATGCAATGTTATGCATAATAATGAGGTCAGAATGTCAAAGTGCATGTAGCGAAACAATCGCATTCGCACTTTCAACCTTATTTTTGCAGTTCACTACTGCAAATTATGTACCGTAATGTTTTTGCAGGGGAGCTAGCCCCTGCACCCCCATGTGGGGGGGGGGGCGTGCCCCCCACAACCCCTGCAAATTATATATTTCCACTCTAAGGTCACACTACAGTGGGGAAAAGGGTAATTTCCCAATCCTCACCGTACCGCAATCTGTAGTCATAACATCGATCACATAACTGAATGCACAGTGGCATTCGCTACACTGAACACACGCAGTACTGCAGATCGGCGATATAGGAATCAACCACATGAGGTTCAAAATCCCAGTTTCTGCCGAACGTTCACTCATTTTCATAGTAAACTTATTTGCACACACACACACATATATATATATACATCTGTACATTTGGATAGTAACTTAATATACTAGGCAAAATCTCCTGGATACACAAGTGAACATGACGTCAAATTTTCCTGTTGCATTTCAGCACATACTTAATGTTGAAGTTACCGTTCAGACCCAGGAACGAGTCTGTTTTTAATTTATTTTGCCAAAGTAATTCTTTTATTTCGAGTATCAAATTCATGTCCTCAATGATCTTGTCAATACCTTCTAATGTCTTGAAGTCACAGTCCTGCAATACCTACTAGTACATTATCTAATGTCTTCCTGCCCAATTGTGGTAATCAATTGTGTTGTTAATATTTTTATTACTACTGTTTGTGCCTTAGTCTTACTGTCAATCACACTATGTGCTGCTCATTGTTATGTTTTGCACGGGGACCAAAGCAATGTCATTTCGTTCAGCTTGCACTGCTGTGTATATCTGATCAAACAATAAAGTTTGCTTTGCCTTTGTTTTGACTAACACTAAGAATTTAAAGCCTAGAAAGTTGGTGCAGTGTTTCCAATGTCTCACTAAGGTGTTTTTGGGTTCATTAGTTCTTAGACACAGAACACTGCCAAGCCCTAAGTGTTCTGGTGGTTTTCCCTACATAGAATACCTCACAGCCTGTGCAGATGTCTAGGCAGACGATGTTTTGAGAGATGCAGTTAAAACGTTTTAAGTCAAGGATGTTGAAGTTCCATACCTTGTGGGTAAACTGTTGTCCTAATAGGAGGTATTCTCAGCAGCTGGTCATGCCTCCTGCTTGTTTTTTGTTGGCCAAGTCGTGTTTGTGGTTGGACTCAAAAAGAGTCTTAAGGGATTTTGTCTTCCTGAAGCGACACTGGTGCCAGGCCCAGTGCTTTGCTTACCTCTTTGTTCATTTGTAGTATGCACCAGTTTTTTTGGATCATTTCTCTGATACTGGAGGTGTCTACCGAGATGGGCAATGGGAAACTGGGAAGCTCCCATTCTTTGGGTTTGGGTTTGCTGACATAACCTTGTTTCAGGATGGGAGGGTGCTTTGTATGCCTGTTTTCTGCTACCTGTTTGTAGCTGGAGTCTGTTAATTCCTCAGGGTTTTTTTTTTTTCAAGGAAAAGCTGTTTGAGAGAGGAGTTTTCTTTTAGAAACGTTTCGTCATCACTCACTATTCTGCCAATTCTCACAAACTGCCCCTTTATGACATTTCTTTTCATAAAAAGGAAATGTAGGTTACTTAAGTCCACGTAATTGTTCCTGACCGTGTCTTTTCGGTGGATGGTGGAGTGAAATGCTCAGTCCTCATGATGGAGCATGAGGATATGTCTAGGAAGTGGAAGGTGTCCTCTAACCCAGAGATTGTGATTTCTAGAAACATGATGCTGTCCCTAACACTTTGGAGGAATCTGCCCAGTTATTTCTCTGTGCTTTGCCACAGGAAAAAATATATCAATAAAGCGCTTATAGACACAGACATTTAAAACATTTGAGCTTGGTGAGAACGTCTACTTCCTAGGGACTAAGGACCAGACTGATGGATGCTGGGGCCATTTTGGCCCCCATGGCTACTCCCTTGTTCTGAAGGTAAACAGTATTGTTGAAAGGGAAAACGCTATTTGAGCACCATAACAGCTGACAAATAGTGTGCACTGTGTCACTTTCCATGTTGGTGTGTTTCCTTGTGTGAAATACTGGGGTAAAGGGCTACTATATCTGAAGTAATCAGTACATCCGTCATCGAGATCCTGTGGGCATAAAGTTAAGGAATTCCCAGGAGTCTTTCGAGTAGAACTTGTAACTTTGGACCACTGGATTTAAGAGAAAGTCTCCAAGAGTTCAGAAATGCAGTCCATCTTGATTTTTTTTTTTAAGGACATGATGTGTCTGAAGGGGGGAATTTGCCACGTTTGTGTACATTTTGTGGATTCCAAACATCTTGCCTAAGCTGGGGGTGGGGATGGTCATAAACTCTAATTCGTGGTTGCTGATCAGCCCTTTGTTGGATAAGTGCAACAGGGTATTATCTGTTTCCTTGAATTTGACCAATACTTCACTTTTAGTGATCTGTTGGTAGCTGAGGTTCCCAATAAGGGTTTGTTCCATCCAACCTATATAATCCCTTTATTTCATGATTACAATCCCAGTGCCTTGTTAGCTTTCATGACTTTGAGCTCAAGGTTTTTGGCAAGACTGCCGAGGGTTTCCCTTTCCCTAGGGAAATGTTGAATCACTTTCTGGGGTTATTTCCTGAGAAATTCTGTAGCATCATGCATGCAAATGTTGGAAAAACATTCAGAATGGAGTGAAGAGATGGGCTAAAGGTACTTTTCCACCTAAGGGGGATTAGCTAGTCTTGCTCATCAGTGCTACGCTCTAGGCTACTGGGGGGTAGCGCTAAGCTGACTTCCGTTCCCCATATTCCCTCAATCATCCAATCTTGCCTCTGCCTCTTCACTGCTATCAAAGAAATTTAAAGTTCCAGTGTCTAAGCTGCTATTCATGTTACCCTAACACCTTTCAAAGTTACAATCAATTTTAAATTTCTTCTTCTTTCAGATGCTCCTGTCAGGGGTCGCCACAGCAGATCAACTGTTTCCATTTCTTCCTGTCCTCTGCATCTTGCTCTGTCACACCAACCACCTGCATGTC
>NC_056743.1:411609182-411631682 GCF_019279795.1 Protopterus annectens | reverse complement strand
CCACACAGACGCCTGACTGTTACAGATCTTCTCTCACACAATCTAGCCACCTCCTTGCTAGATGTTCTCATTTCCTCTCACCTTCTTCCTGTCTGCCACAAATCATCTTTAATTGTCTTCTGCTTTTCTGCACATGTCCAAACCAGCATAATCTGATCTCTCTGATCTTTTCTACATTTGGAACTACTTTGACTTCTGCTCTTATGTCCTCATTTCTTTGACTGTCCCACAGTGTACATCAGCCCAAGCTTCCTCATCTGTTCTGCCTTTACTGCCCAGGTTTCTGTACCATACAGTAGTACTGGTCACACCATTGTCTTGTACAGCTTACTTTTCAGTTTCTTTGGTATTCTTCTGTCATAGACTACACCTGACACTCTACGCCAGTTGGCTGCAGCCACTCTGATTCTAGCTTTGACATCCTCATTCAGACTTCCCTTCTTCTCAACCCACCTCCCAGATATGTTACTCTATTAACTTGCACTCTAACCATCCCAGCTGTGCCTACCCCTGATACCTACCCAAAAACTTGATACATACCCTCTCTCGCTATACCCACCTTACTACTCCTTCTGAGCCTTTCATTCCGGTCTTCTTTATACTCCTATTCTACTCTTCAATCCGTTGCCCAGCTACCCGTTTAATTTCAGTCTAACGCTTGCATGTACATTATACTGTGTTACCTAAAAATCCATGCCTATTATTGCTACTGTCTAGCCCCCTAAGCAGTCATGTACCTAGATTGTATTTTTGTATATTCTGTAAAGTTTAGTCTTCTTGCCATTTATGTAATTGAAAGTTAATTTCTGTATAATTTGTATGTGGAGCTTTTCTCCCCGGGCCTCCACTGAAAATGGGTTTTCCAAGGCCCAGTGGACTTTCCCAGTAAACAAATGCAATAGATAAAGAAATAAAAATAAATAACCGGTTGCATCATCTTTCATTCTATTTCAATTCTCAGCTTATTCTGATTTCCCCAATTTGCTGCTATTACTAATGTCTTACCTGTACTCAGTTTCATCCCATGAGCCTTCAGTTTTGCACTCCATTCCCCTATCCTTTGCTTACGTTCTTGCTCAGTCACCTGTAATGCCACATTGTCTGCATATGCAAATTTGTTGATCTGTCCCCTCCAACCTGTTTCTAATGTAGTCAGTCACCAGTACGAACTGTGGTGGACTCAGAGCTGAACCCTGGTCCACACCCACTCCTACTGAGAACTCTTCTGTGAGACTGAACACTGTTTGTATCAGAGTCATTACGTCCTTGTACATAGCCTACATTAATTCTACCAATGTTTCTGTGACTTCAAACCACCACAGTACTGCCTAAATGAACTTTCTTGGGACCTTGTCATATGCTTTCTCCAAGTCTAGGAATGCCCAGTTTGACTCTTTCCTCATCTCTAGCTTCTTAACTATTTGTCTCAATGCCAACATCGGGTCAGTTGTACTGCGTCCTGATCTGAATCCAAACTGCTCATCTTCCATCTTACATTCTACTACTATGAATATCCATTTATCAATCGCCATCTCCAGAACTTTCATATAATGTGACTGGAGCTGGATGCCTCTGTACTGCCCAGAGTTGTGCATGTCCCCTTTCTTCTTGTACCCGGGTATGAGTATGCTTATTCTCCAGTCATCTGGGCTACGCCTTTCTCCCAACACAGCTATGGACTAACCTCAACAGCTATTTCTCCCCTATCTCGCCCAGCATCTTTACCACATCTGCTGTGATCTCATCTAAGCCTGTTGCTTTCCTTGGCATCATCTTCCTTAGTTTTATTAGTGCTCTTCTTACTTCTTCTAGGGTGGGCTTCTCTTGTTGTAGGTTGTGTCTGTGGCAGTACAGCTTGTGTGGGGTTTTCTTCCTTCAGAAGCTGCTGGGAAAGCTCCTTCCATCTGCCTTTGATGTCCCGAGCACTTGTGAGCAGGTTGTTGCTGGCATCCCTTATGAAGGGTCTTGGTGAGCAGGTTGTTGCTGGCATCCCTTATGAAGGGTCTCTGACTATCTTATCTTTCTGTCTTTGCCTTGTAACCTGACAAAGTTTCTTTGTGCCACCTACTGAGTCACTTTTCAGAAGCTGGTAGAATGGCTCCTTCAGGAATTTTCAAATAAGGGATTGACCTTTAAGCTTTGGGTTTGGCTCCTTGTTTTTCCATCTCCCAGATTTTCCTCCAATCCCTTGCACTCTCCCACCATTGTCTGTAACAGCCTTTAAATAACTGACCTGTTGAATGTAATGTATTAGAACAACACTCATCCATGTACTTTCTTAACTGAATAAACTACTGGAAACTTCAACAAGTTGTCTTTACTCCTCCCACAGGAAGAGTATCAGTCAGAGAGAGACAGTCTCCTACATCTGCTAGCTATGGAGAATTTATCTAGATGAATCTTGTATGCTCTGTTTCACATGCAAAGGGGTAGGACATCCATCTTTAACTAGAGGCAAACAGACCTACACTCATCATATCAGTTGAGTTGTGTGGATTCATTCTACACAGGGTGATTGCTGAATTACATTTCCTGCAACCTTCACCTCAGTAACATTGTTCTCTTCTATTTTCATGCTCAGTGGGTGCACGTGCCTCCTGATGGACCTAAGCATAGTATAATGCATCAGACCCAGTCTCTATGACTCTCAATTTGACCTCATTCACAGAGCGAGTGCAATACACCATATAGTAAATTAAAAAAAAATAGAAAAATATAAATTCCAATGCTTGTGACATACACGGACAAAGGTATGGCTATGACCCAGGTGACCTGAGTTTGACTACTGGCTCAGGAGCTTAGTGGCTCTTGGCAAGGAAGGATGCGTGTTCATCTTTGGGGGAGGAAGGGTAAAACAGGGACACAAACTGGCATAGCCCCTCAGAAGAAGGGCAATGTTGCACAATGCATACCTGAGGTTAGGCTTCTGACTCAGTAAGCCATAGCTCGGTGGTAGACTTCATTAGCAGGTGTACTACAGCATGAACTTGTAAGGGGAAGAGTAGCTGTTCTCTAGCACCGTGAATAGCTCATCTCACTGCCTAGGGGGTGTATAAGATAATAAAGAAGCACTTTTAATTGCAAGGACTTAAACAAGTCTCATGCTGCCTGTATGACTGCTTCTCAAGATGGCTCTCACCTCATACAGTTCTTGAATATAGTCCCTCATACAAAGGAATTAATCAGCAGAGTGTGGTTGAGGATGGCTTGATGGTCAACAGGCATAGAAGAAAAAATGACATAGAAAAAATAATACAGTAAATTACACACCTGCACAATTTATAGTTAAAATCCATCGATGGCTGTTACAGACACCACCTAGCGACAGAGGTAGGGAGAAGTGTAATTAATACCCACTGTAGAAGGGTTTCTTAAAGGTCAATTGATATGGTGAGTAAGTAACTGTTATAGCAGAGTTCTAAAGCATTCTGAAGAAAGTAATTTGCTGGGAAGAATCCCAAGTATTGAAACTTTAGTTTTCTGAGAGGGTGAATTCAGATAAAGGCAAAAATATAAGGACTCGGAAAGCCAAGCCAAGTCTTTCATCATTGACATGCTCACTCTTGGAATAACAATCCAAACAATAATGCTTGGCGAAGTTGTAAAGCAATAACCAGGTGGCTTCAGCAAAAAGGATATTTCGGGTACAAGCATAAGGAGCTGCTACACCCCTGGTGGGCTGGCCTTTAAGAACAGCATTTGCCAGTGGATGGTTCACCACCAGAAGGCAAAACACAATACAGTTAGCAAATCATGTGTCTAACAAATGCCAGCCTTTTTTTTACTGAATCAAAGATGAATGTCTGTTCTGTCTCCAAGAACTGAGCGACATGTTTCATAAAATAAAAGGTTTTCTCTGTCACTACTCACTGGCCATGTGTTAAGGTTCTAAATGGCTGATCATGTAGGTCACCTTACTGCAAAGTAAGCATAAAGCATAATGGCATCTTCTTGTGTACAGCCGCTGTGCACTGTTTTGGGGATTTTTCCCTATCCAACCGATGTGTGATCATAGATATAATACATGAAAAAAAGGGGAGTGGGAGTGATCTCCTACATGGGAGGTGTGTGTGTGGGGGGCCTTGCTCCATACAAAAACAATATCTGACTATTGTAGCAGCAGGAGCAATTTAGATGAGCTGTCTTTTCAACTGGTGAGTCTGAGAAGTTGGTTTGCACTCTCTCAGATGGAAAGTAGCAACACTTGAGCCAACTGTGCAAAGGATGAAGGGCTCCCTCTCTTCCTATAGTCCCTCATAGTCTGTGTTTGCAAAAAAAAAGACAGGGTTATGCATGCAATGGTTCACAGCTCATGTGCAGTGCAAAGTGGGGGAAAAAAAAAGAAATCACCAGTTATTCAATTTTACCACTTTTTCTCTCTCTTGCCTTTTTCCACATGGTTATAACAAAATATAACATCATGTGTTTTAGTCTCTGTAGTGAAAAATTAATGTAAATAATTGGAAATATTAGTACTGAAACTCTGCATTTCCCCAGCAGGAGTTAAGAGGACGTTGCCGTGACATCTTTAAATTAATTCTGGTTATGGTAAGGACAAGAAGGAAGCTACAGAGTTGTATTACGAGTAAACATACTATTTGCACAGCAGGTAACAGCAGAGTATCTGCAGGGGATTACATGGGCTATTCATTTTAAACCTTTTCATTGTCGGGAATATGTATGTTTTCTGGGAGTTGCAGTGGGCTGCCATGTAAACATATAACAAAGTCCTTTTATACCTGAAATCCCAAATTACAGAGTGAAAAGTAAATATTCAGCCACAAAACTGCTGTTGCCAACCTAAGCACAAAGATAAACCGTTTTCTAACTATAAAATAAACACAACGTCTGCTTCACTGCCACATTGGTCTGTTGTGTATACCATGAACTACTACTCTCCTTCAAAATGCACACATTAGCAGAATCAGAGGGCATCATTTAATGATATTTCATGAGGGCATAGCTGCATATCAGTGCTCACATCAGCATTAAAACTGGATTTCAAAGGTGTCAGGAACTTGGAATAAGCTACAACTGGGAGTCATCTAGTTTTAAAGAATTTCTACAACTAACAGAGAAAAAATGTGAGCAAGTCTTCTGAATATGATCTTTTAGGATAACAATGACACCATTTTCAGTAGGAAATATCTATTTATTTATTTGTGTGTTACATAAATTTACAATTTCACACTTATATTATTCCCAAACTCCTCCCCCCAGTACACAAATTGAATATGAATACTGTGCAATATATGTGCATATTTATTCATATTGTCAAATTCTGTTAATTTTTGTTTGTTTGTACATCTTTGGTCTGGGTCCTGTTTGAAAAGGGTCTTCAGACCAGACCACCTATTCAGTTAAATTAATAACTAAATATGAAACACCAAATAAGATTCCATACAAACAAGCAGCAGAATCTTAGAGATTCTGCAGCCAGAGGTGACAGCCATGGCCACTAAGAACTGCGTTTTCCAAGGGATGAACTTCTCAGATGCTGAATAAAGCCATTTAAAAGGGGAAAAGAAAAGCCAGTCACTCATGAAGTTCAAGTCCAGAGGACGAGAAGAGCTCTTCAAATGGAGGAGGTGATACAGATCACCCCCCACTTCACCCTTTTCTGCATACTTTTCTGGCCTACCATTTCTGTTGACCATCTAATAAACTGCTAATGATGCTGCCCATGACTTCTTCCTATAAAGAGACAATAGCCAATCACAGCATGCCAGTCATCAAAGCAGCAATCAGGGAATTTTCTTTTGCTACTACAAACCCACCCCCTGGCTGCAGACATATACACAAACTAATCAGGGCTTGCTATACTGTCCCCAAAGTGCTTGTATGTTTTCATGCATGCTTGATGGCACAGTACATTGGCACTCTTTGGACAGCCAGGTACACATCCCTATCCCATATAATGCTATTTACTGTGGCATCCATAAACCCAGCAAGTGTCAGCAATGCAAGAGATGAGACCGAGCTCTCTCGCAATAGGGAAGGGCATGTGGACATTGGTCGTTTACTCATACACCTCCCTGTCAGCTCCTCCAAGTTCTAATGTGTAAATCACTGTTGGTTCAGTTGGTTTGCAATCCAACCCCCCCGCAAGCAACCAACTAACATGCAGCACCCCTTTAAGGAACTGCTGAACAAGCCTCTACTGGGCAAGCGTTCCGCCCCTCCACAAATTCACAATGAGCAGAGAGGCCAGAGTGACATGGGGCTTTACATGTACAAAACATTCTACCTTCCCATTCATCAGCATCTTATCCCTTATCCCTTGCTTCAGCTACACCATGTCCTACTCCAACCCCCATTCCTGTTGTCCAATTACATGGGTGCACATACCTTCCTGTGAAAACCAGAGAACATCTGTTCCTTATAAATTACTGCCTGTCCGCTGTTCCTCTCTTCTGATCTACTGCCTACACCTCTTCCTCCCTTATTTGACCTCTATGCTTAGGACAACCCTTCACATTTGCCAGATACAATCTTGCACATCCATGCTATGTTCTTCCATTTCTTCTGGGTTTGTTAGACATGCTCTACTTCCTCTAGCCTGGTTATATTTTTTTACCCAAGTATTATATAGCCATTAGAGTCCTTGGCTGCAATTTACTGGAATTTGAGCACCTGGGGCTTGAGCGGCTGTTACTTGAACAGCTGCCTGCACTAAAACTCGAAAGTGAATATAGCCATGCAACTGCCACACAATCTGCTTGCGCCATAGGAAATGGACAGAAGCAAGTGGTCACTGCTGAACCAGTAAGTGAAGAGGGTGTTACTAGGCTTAGGAAGGGGAGTGTAGTGCAGACGTTAGGGTTAGGGAGGGGGACAGTGACTTTACGTTTAGGGAGCAACAGGGACACGGAATTTAGGTGTAGGCACCAATCTGGAGTTTAGGTTTAGGGGGTTAAAGGACATTTTAGGTGTAGGGAGCAAAAGGGATTTTAGGTTTACAGACAAACTGTGGACAGGTGGGGGAAGGAGACTTTAGGTTTAGGGAGGGATCAAGACTTTAGGGTTAGGAACTAGAGTTCCAAGATGGCTGCACACTAAGTAACAACTTGTTTTTAGCTCTCTGTGTGAAAACAGAAACTCAGCAGAGAAGGCCAGTAGACTTGTGTTTATGGGTGAATTTACGTAACTGGCTAGTAAGTATACTGCCTGGATGACAGGAATAAAGAAATACAGAAAACCTGGAAAAATCAGCTACAAAAAGTGAAGAAACACTGAATAGGGAAAGTTCTGCAGCTGTTCAGCAAAAAGTAATGCAACCTTCAGACATGACTTCCAATAACCTACAGGATGATACAAGACAACTGCATACAAACCTGGTTAAAATAAACAAAACACTGATAGAGTACATCAACACACAACAAAAGGGTGGAACAACTGCAAAAAAGTTTTAAACAGATATTCAGATGAGATGATAAAGCTGCAAAAATCAGAGGCTGAAATGAAGAAAAGGCTGGCTGAATATGAGACTGTTCAGAAGAGATGTTTAAAAAAAATAATAGAATTAGAGGGTAGAGCATGTAGGGAAAACTTGAGATTTTCAGCTATACCAGGGAAGCTGGAAGGAACAGACTGCGTTACATTTATGAAAGCACAAATAAGCAACCGGACTGGTATTCCAAAGCAGGACTTATTAGCTGAATGGGCACATCATGTGTATGCTCCAAATACAGCTATAAAGAAGGCAACTTACACCTTTAATAGTAAGGATGCAATCCTACCAGCAGAAAGTGTTTATTTTGTCAAAACTGTGGCAAAAGGATAAAAATACTAAAATTAAGAGACAGCAGAGCGTTTGTGGAGAATGATTACTCATTGTATACCAGGCAAAAGAGAAGAAAATTCATTTCTCTATTCAGAGAATGTCGAGGTGCAGGTGTGAGATTCAAACTGCTGTATCCAGCTGTCTTAAAGGTATTCTTCCCTGGCAGGCCAAAAATCATTTTTTGATGAAGTGCATGCTAAGAAGGAAATACCAAAGTTGTCCAACAAAAACTGAGTTGTGAAACAGAAGGAGATTCGGCTTCTTGTTCCTCTTGTAATAAAGACCATAGCAAGACTGCATATGTGAAACCTTTTCCAGTATTTCAATGGAAAATGTTGCAGAGATTGACAAGAAGAATCGAGAGTATGTTGGAAATGAAGCAAATACAAGATCTGGGTGATGGAGAACAACAGTAATAAAATCAGTAACAATGTGGGGGATTACAATGCAATAATTATATTTGTGAAATATGACAGCACAAGAAAATCTGGAAATATTGGACTTCTTTAAAGTGTGTTTGCTGAGTGGGGAACTAAAGTATATGCCCTACTTCATGTCAATAATTTTTGGAAAAATGTTTTGAGGAAGGGAAGAGAAGGGAGAAAGCTAACTGTAAGTAAAGAAAACATTTTCTTTTCTTAGTACTGTGTGTGTGTGTGTGTTGCATGGTTTCTTTGCATGCTATTTTGGGGTGTAATAGGGATTGTAAAGAGGTGTTTTTATTTTTCTTCCCTCTTCTCTTTTTCTTCATATGCAGTTCTGAGAAACATCAGCAAGATAATGATAAAAAAAAGGAACATGGGAGCCTGGTTAAGGGGGCAAGACAAGAGTTCAAATTAATGTGCTTTTTTTTCATTCTTGCATGGGGAAATGACTGATTAAGTTCCTTTGTTTTAAGACATAGAGCAACTTAATGAAAAAAATATTGAATATTATAAGGCCTTTTTTTCTAGCACTTGTAAATATGTATACTAAGTAGCATTTCTGTCTCTGGTCTTCATGCCTCCATGGAGACAAGCTGATAAAGAGAAACTGGAGACAGTGTGGTGGAAGGGGGCTGGCTGATAGAAAAGAAGAAAAATGAACATATAAATTGACTAGGACATAATGTTCCCTGAAAACAATCAGGGTTTTCCCAGGTGTGACCACTTTAAAGATAATACAAAACCAGTTAGACTTGAAGTTAATCTCTCTCATTTTTTTAATGCAGTGGGGATACCAACATAAACAGGTGCTTTTGTTTTTTCTTGTTCACCCTTAATCGCTTTCTTTCAGTTTTGAGAAATGTAGGCAGTGCAATGAAAAAAAATGAGGAAGGGAGGAGATGGGGGGGGGGGGGCAGAAGGGTCTGGTTAAGAGAGTATGACAAAAGAAAAATCAGTGTGCTTTCTCCCATGCTTGCATAGGGAAATGACTTGGTAAAATCCTAGGTGTTATCCAGTAACAAGTGTACTACAAAGCATGCAGATGAAAAAGAACCTTGAATATTGCAAGGCTTTTTTCTGATAAACAAGGTACCTTTTTCAGTTTTGTGCCTGGTTTACATGTCAGTATAAGATAATTTGATAAAGAGAAATGGTTTGGAGAAAGTTTTTACTGAAAGCATTCAAGTGTTTTCTCAACTGGGAGAGTTATAAAGAAATACAAAATCAAATAGCACTTACGAAAACAAAATCACCACTGATTCTAAAGACAACCACAAAGCATTCTATAGCTATGTCAAGAATCTCAATAGCAACACACAGATCTGCTCTGAGTTACAGCACAATGACACTAAATATACAGAACCAACTGATATTGCCAACATCCTGGCAGATGGGTTCAGTGCTAACTTTGCCCCCCTCTCACCCCCTAAACGGACCATCTCTATACTGGAAGAATGCAAAGTTCCTGTAATCACGACTGCACAGGTAAAAACCACACTCTCCAAAGCCAAGAACACAGCATCCATGGGACCTGACAACATCCCAGGCTGTGTTCTACACGAACTGCAGAATGAACTGGCACCCCACCTAAACACCATGTTCAATCATAGCCTCATCTCAGGCTTTGTGCCCACTGAATGGTGCACGGCAATGGTTATCTCACTCCACAAAGGGGGAGCCACCACAGACCCCAGGAACTACCACCCCATTAGCCTAACGAGCCTAGTCTGCAAGACCATGGAACGTATCATCATGGAACTTATAAACAAAGACATTGGTAATCTCCAAACTCTGGACCCCACCAAGTTTGGGTTTGTAAAATGCAGATCATATCTCCTAAACCGGATAGACTTCTTTGAAGCAGTCACCAAAGCTGTAGACGAGGGTAAGGTGGTTCACATAGCCTATCTAGATCTAGCAAAGTCTTTTGACACCATCCCCCACTCTGGAATTATAGATAAACTCACTAAACTATGTATAAATTCCTATGTCACAAGATGGGTTGCCAAGTGGCTGACAGAACCCACACTGTGAAAGTAGCAGACTGCAAGTCTGACTTCAGACCAGTGACAAGTGGAGCACCACAGGGTTCAGTCCTGGATCCTCTCCTGTTTGGTATCTACTTTTCTGAAGTACAGACTAACACAGAAGGTCTTTGGCTAATGAAGTTCGCAGATGACTGCAAACTGGGAGCCATAATCAAAACTCCTAACGATGTGGACATCCTACAAAAAAGCCTCACTGAGACAGATGCCTGGTGTCAACGCCATGGCCTCAAGCTCAATGCCAAAAAGTGCATCATCATCCCCTTTGGTAAAAACTCTGTACCCATGAGCTACCACATAGGTGGCAGTCTACTTAACACCGAAAGTGTGGTAAGAGACCTTGGGACACAGGTGGAAGTAGTCTCTCCTTTGATAATCACATTGCCACAGTAGTCAGGAAAATCCTTCTACATGGCACACCTCATCACGAAAGGTTTCTCAGGCAGGAAAAAAGAGATCATTGTTCCCCTCTACTCATCACTCATAAGACCCATTATAGAATACAACACCCCTTTTGGTATGCACCTCACAAGACATCTACAGCAACTGGAAAGGCAGCAGAAATACCTCACAGAGGATTACCGGCCTCAAACAGATGCCTTATGCAGAACATCTCAAAAAACTCCAGCTTTACTCCGTCGCATATCGCCTACTCAGAGGCAATCTCTGCCTAACATACAAAGCTATGTCAAACTCAGAGCTGTTGGGACATGCTCCACTTAAAGAAATCCCAATACCTCCGACCTACACACTCTAGGGACCTAAACCTTGTCACCACAATAAAACAGAACATGCTGGAGGGATAGATTCCTGTCCTAGAGACTTCTCATACTCTGGAACAAACTACCTATCTGGGTCTATATTACATCACTGAATGCTTAAAAAAGCGAATGATAAATAATCCAACCCATGTAAGCGAAAGCTTACAATTTTGAAAGCTCAGAACAGCAATTTTTTTCCAAGGAAAAAAAAAATTGCTGTTCCAAAAAGAAAAAAAAAATTTAAATAATACATAAACTTGTGGGCTTTGCCCCCCAAACCCCCCTACTTAAATATACCAACTCCAAGATCGCACTACAGTGCCGAAAATCAGAAAGTAACATGCGGCAAAGTGAATTCTTTCCCTGGGAAAGAATTTTTGCTTGAAAGCCATTTTGCTATTTTGAGTTTTTGTGGTTTTAAGTTCGACCAAGACGCATTCGATATAATGCGTCTTTGGTCATCTAATAGGAACCCACCTATCTATATCAAACAAAGCTCCTCATTAGCACTCTTCAAGAAAAATCTTGAAGATTGGATGGGAAATAGGAAATTCACCCCAGGGATCACCTCTGTGACTCTGCTAGACAAGGGCACAGAAAAATTATTTTCTTGGGTGGCAAAAGCCAGGGTACCTTTTTGGCTACGCTTATGATGAAGTCTGGTTTAAACATAGACGAAAACGCTTAGTGTGTAACGGAACAGAGTTAATGGTGTAATTCGTTTTCTTTGTTACCAGTATCCAATAAACTTTTGAGTGGAACTTTTGAGTGAGACCTGCATCTTCGTTTCCGTGATTTCTGTCTTTTTGGTTTATAGGCTTATATAGGCCCTAGGGCCAATAGCCTTGTACTTACCTATGAACCTATAATAGCACAGGCTGTACCATGCATCGTAGCATGACTTAACCTTTCTTTTTGGTTAATTTTAGCCTGTGTAGCTATCAACTTTGAACTTATGTTCTTATTAGGAAGCAAAAACTTCAATATTTGAAGATGTACGCAACTTTGTGTGTTATTGTTAGGTTCATAGGTTTTAGGAGGGTTTTTTTGTGGGGATTGTTTGTTCTGTTTGAGGGCTTTCAAAAAAACAAAAGGTTACATAAGATCTGACATCGGTGCAAATGGATACGACAGGAAACAACTGTATAAAAGACCAACCTGCCGAACAGTAAACACAAGTAACATAAAAGTTGAAACTACACATTTAGCAAAAGAGCAGTTATATATAAAAGGTAGTAATAATAACTATACAAGAAAATGACACTTTCTGTAATGTCTTTCAATCTGAATAGTCTTACAGATAAATATAAAAAGGAGAGTAGTGAACAAAATGTAAAGTGCAGATAGCTATTCTACAGGAGACATGCCTGGAAAGAACTACACATGTGAATTTGATAACGAAAGGTTTTCAGGATGTTTTTTCAGTGGAATATCTGGGGCAAAGGAAAAGAAGAGTAGTTATATTAATTGCAAGAGGAGCTCCAATAGTGACAGAAGAGGAAAAAAAAGATAATAATGGAAGATACATAGTACTAAGGCAGTGGTTCCCAAACTTTTTCGATTCTCGGCTCCCTTGTTGAATCCACATTTTCCCAAGGCGCCCTCCCCGTCAAATTCTAACAAGTATACTTTGCAAAATAATAATTTTTTTTAAATTAAAAGGGTTAGTTAGGTAAAAATAACACATGCATTTAAGATCACAAAAAATGTAATTGTAATTCAACAAATAACCCAGGTATTTAAGATCACAAAAACATACATTAAAAATTAAACTGTCCAGAATTTCATAAAATGTCCAGATTTTTATATTTGGTCCACTTCTGATCAAATTTATAGTATTCTGGGGGTGAGTGTCATAATGATTGAGGCCTTCACTTCACAGACACGGGATACGAGGTTGAATATGACCTTCGAGTTATTAATCTTTTGAGCAGATCCTTAACAATCAAGGGTACTTTTCCGTTATCTGGGCAACAGTTTGGTCCGCCGATGCTGCTGCAGATGCAACACTGAGGTGGGGACCTAGTAAAGCCGTGACATTGCACTGCACTTCATGAACATGGAGAAGTACTGTACAGAAATATTTCAGCTTTGTTTGGCAGCATTGCAACTGTGACCTGCTTTTTTTGGAAATGCTATAGCTTGACTGCTGTTAGAAGCAATGAAAAAGGTTGTATTCACTCTGCTAGCTGGAGAGGTTGTACATAGCTGGTGAGCAGCTTTACAGTAGCAATTCCGGTTCAAAGCAGTCTGTCATTGTCCAGTCCTTTAGTTTGATTGGCCTTTATGCAGGATTGACAACTGTGGTCAGACATTTAATTGTAGAAGGACATTTTATATCTAACCAAGACGCAGTCCTCAAACTACATTCCTCCAGGTCTGCAGCAGCTTCGTCAGACCAAGCTGTTGCCACGATAAGTCCCCGATCTTTACAGACACCCCTGATTTTTCTCTCAAATTTAACTCTGTCCTCTCAATCCCTCCCACACTGGTGACTTTTGGACAAGAGGAACGGCAATGCCCGCATATCTCCTCACTGTCCCCGACCTTCAGAGACTATACCTTCCTTAAATGTTTGCTATTTCATATAACATGTTGGTGTTTCAGATACTAACTGTTTTATGGAACTATTAAAGAAAACTTAGAAATGTTTATGTTATAAAATCTCAGGACATTTGCCATCTTTTAGTTTTTTTTCGCAGGACATAACTGCCCAAATAAGGACTATCCCTTGCAAAGAGGGACAGGTGGTAATCATACAATTAACTTGGTTATATTTTCAAACCTGTCATTCAAACATTCCTTAAAATGCTACAACACACATAGCCGTTAATGAAAATCAAAGGATGCTGACGGTGTAAAGTAGGCAGCACAGTACTGTTGTAAACTAATGAGAGAGAAAACCACAGCCAAGGATCCCCTCATAATAGGGATAAGCAGGCAGCACAGTACTGTTGTAAACTAATGAGAGAAAGCACAGCCAAGGATCCCCTCATAATAGGGATAAGTAGGCAGCACAGTACTGTTGTAAACTAATGAGAGAAACCACAGCCAATGAACCCCTCATAATAGGAATAAGTAGGCAGCACAGTACTGTTGTAAACTAATGAGAGAAAGCACAGCCAAGGATCCCCTCATAATGGGGATAAGTAGGCAGCACAGTACTGTTGTAAACTAATGAGAGATTAAACCACAGCCAAGGATCCCCTCATAATAGGGATAAGTAGGCAGCACAGTACTGTTGTAAACTAATGAGAGAGAAAACCACAGCCAAGGATCCCCTCATAATAGGGATAAGTAGGCAGCACAGTACTGTTTTAAACTAATGAGAGAGAACCACAGCCAAGGATCCCCTCATAATAGGGATAAGTAGGCAGCACAGTACTGTTGTAAATTAATGAGAGAAACCACAGCCAAGGTTCCCCTCATAATAGGGATAAGTAGGCAGCACAGTACTGTTGTAAACTAATGAGAGAGAGAACCACAGCCAAGGATCCCCTCATAATAGGGATAAGTAGGCAGCACAGTACTGTTGTAAACTAATGAGAGAAACCACAGCCAAGTATCCCCTCATAATAGGGATAAGTAGGCAGCACAGTACTGTTGTAAACTAATGAGAGAGAAAACCACAGCCAAGGATCCCCTCATAATAGGGATACAGCAGGCAGCACAGTACTGTTGTAAACAGAGAGAAACCACAGCCAAGGATCCCCTCATAATAGGGATAAGTAGGCAGCACAGTACTGTTGTAAACTAATGAGAGAGAAAACCACAGCCAAGGATCCCCTCATAATAGGGATAAGTAGGCAGCACAGTACTGTTGTAAACTAATGCGAGAGAAAACCACAGCCAAGGATCCCCTCATAATAGGGATAAGTAGGCAGCACAGTACTGTTGTAAACCAATGAGAGAGAAAACCACAGCCAAGGATCCCCTCATAATAGGGATAAGTAGGCAGCACAGTACTGTTGTAAACTAATGAGAGAGAAAACCACAGCCAAGGATCCCCTCATAATAGGGATAAGTAGGCAGCACAGTACTGTTGTAAACTAATGAGAGAGAAAACCACAGCCAAGGATCCCCTCATAATAGGGATAAGTAGGCAGCACAGTACTGTTGTAAACTAATGAGAGAGAAAACCACAGCCAAGGATCCCCTCATAATAGGGATACGTAGGCAGCACAGTACTGTTGTAAATTAATGAGAGAAACCACAGCCAAGGATCCCCCGGCTAAAGTCATCAACTCTTCTCCCTGAATGGCTAAAAATTATGTCAGTACCCTTCACTCATTTTCCATTGGGTAAACTAGACACAGTCTTCTCTGTCTTTGCTCGGTGATTGGATAACATGGCTGCCAGTACCACCTCTGCCCTCGTGGGTAAAGCCGTACAAAAGAAATAACCGGAATACGGTAGTTGAACAGTTTATGTCGGTATTAAAAAAAGAAGTATTTAGTTGTCACTGTACAGCATGAAAAATGAGTTATGTGGAATTAAGACATTTCCCCTTTGACTAGCACAATTGAAAAAGGTATGTCAAGGATGTGCTGTTGACGGGGTTTGGGCAACCTTTCAAGTTTTTTTTTTTTGTTTGTTTGTTTACTGGAAGAGCAATAAATATCAAGCAGACAGTCCCTTCTCACAGTTACAAAGCCTGCCTGTACCTAAGCTGGATAATTAACAGTCTTGAAGATGATATATGACTTTCATTACCCTTTGGGACTGAAGACTAAATGAGGACAGAGATAATTGCCATGCAAAGCAGTTTGGCATGAATGAGAAAAATGCAGGCGTCGACTCCAGCCAAAAAAGGGCTCTGTTGCTACTCTGATCTCATGGCTGGTTTTTGCTGCAGGAGTGCACTTGACATCCATAAATCATGGCCTCCTTACAGCTGAAAGTGTACTGACTCATCAACATTCAGAATGCTGAGTGACAGATTCCAGCGTGAATGCATTACAACTTCAAGCTTTTTCTTTCTAACACTTCATGTACTTAACAGAAAATTAATCCCAGGCTACAAAGACATCAAAATGCCACATGAGATGGAAGACTGCTTTGTATGACAGTAGCACTTAAAAGTACAATTCCCAACTAATTCAGACTCAGCTGTTTAGCCGGAAAAGCCCTATATATTTTACACAGTACTGGTGGTGGGGCTGTGGTAGCGTTGTCGCCTCACAGTAAGACACTGTCCGGTTCGATTCTCAGTTAGAGCGCCTTCTACGTGGAGACATGCGTGAATGGGGTGTACCTTTGTTGAAGGTTGTGTGTCAGGGCTGGTAACACGGCACGTACAAATCAACTACCAATCATTAGCGGACCGGAGTTCCGCTGTGGTGACCCCTGACTGGGAAAAGCCGAAAGACACAAAACAAACTGTAGATGTACAGTTTGAAAACAGAATTTTTATGAGAATCTGTCTCATTGTTCTTTTTCTTTTTTCTTGTAGGCAGATTTTTCTGAGATGAAATAATTTCAGAAAATCACCTTGACTGACTGAAGACATAAGCACAGACTGCTGTTACATGTATGATTCATCCTTGTTTTTTCACTATAATGTACTGCAATGCTATATAACCTTTAGCGCGGCTGCAACTACGTAACTAAGCTTATTAGCTTACGGTTTATTTTGTGGCTAAGCTTATTAGTTCACGGCACCCCTGTGAGGAAGCCGCGGCTCCCCAGGGCACCGCAGCGCATACTTTGGGAACCCCTGTACTAAGGGGCTACTGGCTAGGAAGGTAGATTACAATGGCATGCATTTACATTCCCCCTAAAACTGCTATAATGAAAAAAGCAGTAGGAGGTCTGCAAGATTAAAGTTTTTAGTGTAGTTGGACTGTTGTACTTCTGGCATCATTTAGATCACTCTTTGTTCTATGTGCCCCGCTTTTTATGTCAGGATGTCAACTAGGAGTTTGAGGAAGAGAATACAGAAACATGAGTATGGTATAAAAAGCAAAAATTTGAACAATGCTTTGGTTTAAGCACTCAACAGATTGTGTAAACTGGAAAAGAAATCACCTTCTCCATCTTGGAAGTTGTCAGTCAGGATCCAAGGGGAGGGAATTACAAGAATTTAGTGGAACAAAGGGAGACTGAATGGCAATTCAGACTTGCACCTTATATTTCACCTGGTTTGAATGACGCTGTTAATATAAAGTGTTTTTTGAAAAAAAAAAAAGTCACTATTAAATTTTACGTGCTAAAGATTTTCTTTTGGGATGGCTATATGGATTTACGTGATTTTATTTTTATTTGTTTTACTTAATCAATGTCAAGTGCTGACTGGTGGTTTCTTTTACCTACACTATTTAAATGTGAGTAGCTGTTGTATGTAATTTAGTTTCTGAGGAAGTCTGTACGACGAACAGTGAATATTAAAGTTTAACTACACTTGCAGTCCTCCTCGTGCTTTTTTCTGTGTTTTTTTTTTTTTGTTACTGGGTTTTATTTTACACCATTGGTTGGTAGCCACTTTGGTTTCTTAGTTAAACAGTGAAGATGTGTCTGGGGGGGGGTCTAGAAGGGAAAATATAACAAAGGAGGGTAGATTTTTGAAGAAATTTATGAAAACGTTTGGCAAGGAAGATGTGAATTCAGTTCTAGGAGCTCAGAGTGAATCTACATATTATTCACCAAGATACAACAACAGGGCTAGGCTACATAGATTTTATATCTCACAGGGGGTCCCCTTCGCATAGTCAACTTTTCACAAAGACGACTTTCATACGGCCGAGACCATATGATCGACTTTTGAAAAGCCGACCTTCGAGAACCGCCATCTCCGTATGGTGGGGAATGGGAAAATTTCCCTCTTCTGCACTGTAGTGCGATTTCAGAGTGGGTATATTTAAGTTACAGGGGGGTGTGGGGGTGGAGCCCCCCACGGGGGTGCAGGGGGGGAATGCCCCCCTGCTAACAGCTTTAAGGTAAGTGTTCATTGTGTTTTGTGTGCTTCTTTTACATGGTCGGCTTTCCAAAAGTCAATCATATAATCTCGGCCATATGAAAGTTGACTTTCTGAAAAGTCGACCATGTAAAGTAGACGCTTCACAGGAATATGTGCATTTAAATGAAGGTCTTGAAACGTACCCAATAACTATTTCAGGTCATGCAGCAATAATATAATGAAAAAAATGACAGACACTGGTGCTTTCTCACCTATCAGTTGAGAAGAGAGGAATTCAAGGAAATGGGTTTTGGAAGTAATTCAGGAGCTACTAAAGAAGATAGAATTTTCTTCTGAAAACATAGCTAGGGAGAGGGATAAAAATAAAGTGGAGTTTAAAACTAGGTAGGAAATAAAATTAAGGGAGATATGGTTAAACAGTAACAAAAATTATTTAGAGTGATTGGCAAATGTTAAAGTATTGCAAAATAGGGGGGAATCTCTCAGAACAAGAAAAGGAACAACTGCAGAATGCTAAACGGAAAATAAGGGATTACCTCAATAATATGCTCCAGTTTAGAAAGATTGCTGTTAAGCAACTATTTTTTGATAATACTTAGAGCACAAAAACTTTTAGCACAACAACTCAGGCAACAGAAAGTGGAAAGGGCAGTAACCAAGCTTAGGGAGCCTGTAACAAGGAAGAGAACAAGAGACCCTGTAGAAGTATTAGAAATATTTTGGAAATTTTATGAAAATTTGTATAAAGCAGAGAAATATGCAAATCAAGAAAAGGCACAAATGGGAATGTTTATGGAAGAATTAAATATGCCAAAGTTAAAGGTAGATGAGGGTCAATTACTAACAGGATAGAAAGGTATGAGATAAAAATGGCTATGTACATCCAATCTACAGGAAAGTCCCCAGGAATATATGGTATTGCTGTGTAAGTTTGAGTTTGGAAGTTAGGAGGGAAAAACTGGTAAAGATCTGGAAGGTTTTGTTTAACAGTATTTTAAGAGGAGGAGAAGTACCATCATCCTGGAAGAAGGCGGTGGTAATGGTAATACCTAAAGAGGGTAAACACCAATCCGATCCAGCTTCATACAGGCCCATTTCAATACCAAACCAGGATTATAAAAGTGTTCATGTCTATAATGGCTAAAGGAATTGCAAAAGTGATACAAAGTTGATACATATTGATCAGTGTGGTTTTGTGGAGGGGAGGCAAACATTTGACAATATTAACAGAACACTGATGATCCAGAGGGAAGCAGAATGTAAGAAAGTACCACTTTTATTGTTGGGTCTTGATGCAGAGAAAGCATTTGACAGAATAGGCTGGGACTTCATGAGCAGGGCAATGGATGCATTTTCTTTCCCTCATACAACTGTAAGGTTGATTAGAAGAATATATGAGGGATCGGAGGTGCAAATTAAAGTGGGTGGGGTCCTCTCCGATAATTTCTGCTCAAGTAGAGGAACCAGGCAGGATTGTCCACTTTCCCCTTTGTTGTTTGCATTAAATTTAGAACCATTGGCAAAGAAAATAAGGGACTCAGAAATTCCAAGGGTATAATTGGTATGGTAGTCAGAAAATTGTGACTCTATTTGCAAATTATATTATTTTATACATAGTAAAACAAACTGGTGAACCAAATGAAAAACACAATCCAGGCTGGAAACAACCCCACAGGAAACAGGATGAACCAAAATTTAATGTCAGTTTTAGCGCTTTCATCTGTATATAGATAGCACGAGACTTCTTCAAAAACTTTTCTGTTGTGGGACATTTTAAGACAGTTTCAGATTTTCTCGGAACTTCCAATTTCTCAATATTTGTATCATGGATATGGATACTAAGATACAAGCCATTAAAATATTTTTAGTCCCTTCAGTCTTATACACAGGTCAGGTATACTTATCAACCAGAGGAAAAGTTGTGGATAGCAGTTAAAAAGAGTTGAAGAATTTTATCTGGGAAGGGAAGACATCAAGGGTCAAGTGGGAAAAACTGATTCTACCAATAGAATAAGGCAGACTAGGATTACCTGATTTGAGGGGGCATTTTAGAGCAACACAGTTAAGGTTCTTATACATATCACAAGTAGAAAACTATGATTCAAAGTGGAAAGGAATGATGCTGACACAGGCAGGAAGCTCAAGAAATAAGGAGAGATTGAGATTTTGGATGCAGACTCATAAGGAGAACAACCAAAATCATACAGAGTATTATGTTAATAAAATAGCAGGGAGTATTCTAAGAACTAAACCAGCATGAGAATGGAAAAAAGAGATTCTGCCAATAGGGATGACTGTGATTAGGGATACAGATAATAGGCAAGAGAGGGCTGGAAATTATTGGAGAAAACTGGCAAAGGAACCAAGGTATTGGGAGCAAATAACTAGAAAGGGAAAGGTAATAGAATGAGAAGAGGCTAAGAATTTATTTGGACTGCAGGTTACAGATTGCCTTCCCTGTCAAGGATTAATATCAGAGTATAGGCAAAGAGAAAGAAATAGGGAGCTCCTAAATGAAAGACCAGCACTGCTAGAGTATTTAATAGAATCTAGAACAGAAGCTGCCATTAAAAAAGGAATAATTAGTAAAACATAAAATATTGCATGATACTTATAAGAATCGATCAGAGGAACTTAGAAAGGATTGGGAAGAGAGATTGGCTAAGCATATCACAAAGAGACAACGGGGGATATAGGTATATCTACCAAATATGCAACAAAGACTAGACAATTTAGGATCTTTGCCTGGAAGTGTTTACACAGGTATTTCTATATTCCAAATAGACTCCAAAGAATTTTTCCTCAGGTGGATAGTAAATGCTGGAGGTGTGACGGGCAAGAAAGAGATAGCTGGGAACATATTTTTTGGAAGTGTGATGAGCTGGCAGACTTTTGGGAATCCCTGCAGACCACTCTGTTGGAGATGCTGAGTAACCAGATTGGACTGATTGAGGAGAGGATATTTTTGAGTTATGCAACAGAATAAGGATTGCCTATATGTAGTAAAGCCTTGCTGACCAGATTGGACAGATTGAGGAGAGGATATTTTTGAGTTATGCAACAGAATAAGAATTGCCTATATGTAGTAAAGCCTTGCTGAGTCTAATTATGGTGGCTGCCAAAAAAGCAATTACTAGAAAATGGAAATCAAAGTCTAGACCAACTTTACTATAAGTAGTGAATATAGTAACAGAGAGAAAACAACTGGAATTGGGATTTTTAGAAAAGGAATGGAGCAAACTACACAGGAAAAAATGGGAATTGTGGGAACAATATATGCAGTGCAGGAACGAGGTTTAAGAGGCAGGATTTGAATGAGCTATACAATGCTTAACTAACAATGACCAGATGGTTTATATGTGATGTATAATGTTTGGAACTACATTCGTTTCAACGCAGTCTGTGATGTAAACTGTTTGCAATTAAAGTGGTATCATTGTGTATGTTTTTGATTTATATAAATGTAAGATTGCCTTTGTCATACGTAAAAATTTAATAAAGATGTTTGGAGAAAAAAAAAAAAGACTTTAGGGTTAGGCAGTGAGTGGGAGACTTTAGGATCAGGGTTATGGTAGGGATATAGCTAGTGTTACAGGGAATAAGTTATTGGGAGTTAGACCAATAGAAGAAACGAGTGAGTGGCAGTGAGGATGTGTGTCTCAAACACATGTAGTAGACCCATTTTACCCTCCATCCCTGGCATTCTTCTGGTAGCTTTCTTGTAGCGTCCTTCCAGCAGCCCGATCACCATTTCCTCAGATGCCTTTAGAACTGCACATGGTAATCATGCTGTGGTCGGAGCGGGGCCTGCAGATCCACAACACTGACCTTTTGCTTCACTTCAGTATTGAGTTTACTTCTGCCACTATTTTCTCACTATCACTGGTGTTGGGACGCTTCCAGATTTTTTTCCTGCACTATTGCTGTTTATCTCTTCCCTTTCCCCTAAATTCTACTGTTAAAACTTGCCCATGTTCAGTATTTTGTATTTGTTTTTATTGAACCTCAACTCCCAGTCAGCACTTCCAAGTCCTTTTTTAGACTCTTACCCGCATTCTCCACTAATGCTCCTGTCATCAGTGAGGGCAATGACACTGTTCCCTGTTCCCTAAACTATGTCAAAAATGTACACAATGAAGGGTGCTGGGCTTGGAACTGACTTGTGTTCTGCTCATCTGGCCAACATCCTTCCTTATTCCTGACACGGACATTGTCCCCGTTACCACAACACTCAACCATGCAACAGTTCAGTTCTTTGGTCCTGATTCTACCTCCAAATCCTTCTGGTTCTAGTTGTCACCACCACAATGAACAGTAAAATCCATTACAGACCCTATCTATACTTCCCTGTCAAGTCTTCTTGTAACAGACGGACTTCCCTGACAATGCTGCCTGCAGCTCAGCAGGTTTTTCTGCTCTTCTCATTTTCAAAGTACCACACTGCTGCTGTCCAGTCATCAGGCACTTCAACTGGTGCTTTGCTGAAAACCTTGTCTTTTCCTTTAGCTGCTAGTCTCACCTTCCTGTGTAGACATACTGGCTTTCTCTTCTTTTTGTCCCTTCCTCAAAA
>NC_056743.1:411586682-411591682 GCF_019279795.1 Protopterus annectens | reverse complement strand
CGGACTGGAGTTCCACTGTGGCGACCCCTAACCGGGAAATGCCGAAAGACATTACTTTTACTTAAATTTAAGAATGTATACAGAACTTTCTAAACTATTTAACTTTTTATTATTGTTATACCAATATTAGTCAAAGTTTTGATGTATTAGGTCTTCACAGTAACTTTTATTTGAAAGAGCAGTCTTATCTAGGAAGTGATATTTATTATTGAGCAATGTCAAGCTTAGATTTGTGTTGTTATGGTAATAATAACTCTCATTGGTAGGCACCATGTCCATATAAGAAGATATTGTTTGCATGGTCAGTCAAGACCTTTTTTTATGCTCGTCTGTGATTGGATTTTTTATAGCCAATCAGATGTTCTTATTTACTTGATTGTAATTGGATGGTTGATTTTTGGCAGTCTTACTTATGTTTTTAACAGTCTAGATTCCTTTTAATGATTATTTTCTGAAGGAGTTCCAATTAATAAAGGAATTGAAGTGCTTAAATCAAGTATTTTTTCTGTGTTTTTCCCTTTTTTTGTAAAGTAGTCTTCCTTGGTTATTTCGACCAGATTGTTCACGTAATTTTAGTTTTGTACCTTGGGGTTCAGGTGTCATTATTCATATCTATATTTTATATATATATATATATATATATATATATATATATATATATATATATATATATATATATATTTATAATATACACACACATATCTATACATATACACACACACACACATACATGCATACAAACAAACACATACATATCTACATATCACAGGAACATAAAAAATACAGATTGTTCAATAAATACCAGCTAAAAGAAAAGTTTATTAGGACTAAAAAGCAGACACAAAAACCAAACCAGTGTTGAGCGTTTTCTTTTTTTAATGGTGGAAAAAACTTCTTCAGAATAAGAAACAAAGGTGTAGTATTTATAATATATACAAATATATACAGCAGCTTGGCCTATAAGGAAAAATAATTATTCAAAACTTAAAAAGCGAGCAGCGGTAGCAAACGACAGTTCAGTACTGGTGGCTCAGGTGGGAGGTGATCACCTAGTCCATCGCAGTGTGCACTTAATGTTTAAGTTTTCGTTTAAGCCCAGAAGAAGTTGCCATTTAAGCTCCCACACTTCTAATAATGTGTCACTGTCACCAAGAAAAACTTCTACCTGTTCAAGTATGATACATTTACAGTTTAGAAAGCCACTGCAGACTGTGCTGTGCTTCCCTAATGTGTTCTTAAGGTCTGAGTTTCTGTCTGCAGCAGTGTTCCTTAATGTGATCAAATAGTTTTCTGTTTGTCTTTCCTATATAAACTTGTTCACAAGTACAGCAAATACCAGAGTACACCACATTACTGCTTTGACAGAAATAATGTTTTTAAAGACTATTTTAACATTACAATGTTTAAAAACGTAATCATTCCCTGTGCACACGCACTTGTAAGACACAGTTACCACTTGCAAACATTCGGATCTCTTCATTCGCTTCCTGTTGGTGAATCACAAAAAAAGGTTTATCTAACTGTTTGAATTTATGTTTCAATGTGCTTGTTTTTTTGTAAGAAAAACTAGGGCTACTCCCTAACATGGTACGTAATTCTCTACTGCTTTTGATAATGTGCCAGTTTCTAAAGCTAATGTTTTTGATCAGGAACATATCAAAATTGATACGAGGGGGAAACGGAGTACAGTCGGTATACAAATTCTTTGGGCTATTATGGCTGAAGTCATGCAAAAGTATCAGTCGAAATTTAGTAGTACGAGCTCGGCCAACTTTGTTGTAGACATGTTTCCCTAGTTGTCTGGGGTACCTTTTTTTTTATTTTTTTATTTATTTATTTTTTTTTACAATGAAAGAATGCTGAGGAAGCTGCTTTCTTGTATGAAAATGGAATTGCTACTGACTATTCTCAACAGCCAGATCAACTGCTCTCTAATAATGTTAGGTTTCATAAAAAGAGGGTGCTGACTAGTAAACTCCAGAAAATTAATCTTGTAAGTCTTTTTTATGAATGACTGTAGGATCTAGTCTGAGAGTAGTGGTAGCAAGAGTGATGTCAGTGTCCAAGAATTGGACTTTGTTCCCAATACCCGACACTACAAATTTATGAAAAAGGGATACTATGGGAAAGGCACTGTCTAAATGAATCCAACTGTTGTTTGGACCCATGCAAAAAGGAAAAATATCGTCAATATATCAACGATAAAATTTAGTGTTTTGGAAACTGGGTAGATGGATTAAAGTGTCTAATCCCAAGAACTTAACACCAGGCTTGCATACAGTGGGGCCATTTTTGACCCCATAACAAGTCCCTTGACGTGCTGGTAAACTTTTTCATTAAAGTGAAAAAAAATTGTTGCAGAGGACCACTGAGATTAGAGTGCAAATAGTGTCTATTTTTGATTTGGAGATGGTTGAGTATTTGGACAAGAAGCTGTGGGTGAGTAGCAGTCCCTCCTTGTGAGGTATGTTCGTACAGAATGACTCTATGTCCAAAATGATCATTATCCAATTTGGGTCCTTAAATTCTAGCAGTGAAAGCTCGTTTAGGAAAGCCCACAAGTCCCTTAGAAAAAAAGGGTGGACTGGACCACTGGATTAAGTGAATAAATCTACTCAGCTGTTTTTTCAGTTTGCGTCTTGCAATTGGAAATGACATGTCTGAACAGAGGATTAACAGCATATTTATGCAATTTTGGTATTCCGAACAGTTTGCCCAGGCTGGGGATGGGGACAGACATGTACATAATTTTTCTACATATTACAAATGGTTACATTCAAGTTCATACAAAAGCCTATCAATCTTCTCAAATTGTTTAGAAATAAAGTTTAAGTCAACAGGTTGATATAATTCATTGTTAACCAGAAACTATTACATACTGGTGATGTAATAATTCTCCTCTAATAGAACTATGTCGGTCCCTTTATCAGCTTTCACAATGTGTAGGCTTTTGTCATTAGTCAAGTCATGCAAAGCGGTTAATTCCGCAGCAGTAAGGTTGAACCACTTCTGTTGATTCTTCTGTGCGAGTAGTTCCCTGCAGTCACGGTCACAGACTGTGTGAAAAATTTGCAGGGTATTGTGGAGCAGAGAGTGGTAAAAGCTTCTCAAATTGGGGCTAGCTGTCTGGTCATCATTGCTGGATTCATCGTCATTATCATCAAGAAGAATTTTGCAAATTTTTTTTCCTTATTTATAAATGCAGGTCTAACTGGAGGCTCGGGAGTTTTGCCCTTTGCACAGGTATAAAAGGTAAATCCCCTGTTCAATACTTGCAAGAGCTGAGGGGATAACGGTTTGTTTGTCAGGTTAAAAAATGGTGAGTTAGTCTGCGTTGGTGGCTCTGTAATTATTTGCGATGATTGCTTCTGACGTTCCTGGCCTGAATGGGTGCCTGGGCCAGGCCACATGCTCTGCCCTTCCTCATCCCCGGCCTTGTAGTGTTTGTCTCTTGTTCCCAGTGTTCCAGTGGTCTGAGAAAAAAAATGGTGGTAGTTTTCCTCATTGGTTGTGGTACTGGCTGTCAGAGAGTCTGTTAGCACTAGGAGAGAGCCGGGTGTTCAGTAGTGGAGGATTGGTGCAAACTTTCATTAGTTGCTGGGTGAGTTTGGTTTTGAAGGTGGAACCTCACTCTATCTCTGTCCGGCATGCGGGTTGTTTATGAGAGGGTATACTGTGCAGTTCTTGTACTGTAGAAGATCCCTTTGTAGCTTCTGTCGTTTCTTATGTAGAAGTGTAGTGAGGTGTCTGGAGATTGTAGAAACTATTCTGTCAAAACATAGTTGGAATTCCTGGAAGGCAGGATGTTGCATTATAGCAGAGTGAGCTCTGCGATTTCATTCTTCATGTCAATAAGATTTTCCTGGTTGTCACTAATCAGAACTCCAAGAGTCTGATGTCCCACTTCATTATAAATCTTCGTAAGTTCTCTGTATTATTTTATTTATTTATTTTACATTTGGTAACCGGGGGTGGCTGGCTGAGCCGAAAAGGCCCTTTTTCAGCAGAGGCCTGGGGAGAAAAGCTCCAGAAAGAAAAATTACAGATACATTTAGTTATTTAGACATGATCAGTATACACACAAATTACAAAAGACATGTTTTTACAGTGGTATGCAGCACCTCAACAGTTACAGTGGAGAGAACAAACAAAAAAAATATTAATTTAAAAATAAAGTAAATAACAGATTTGTGGTGTACAGCTGAAATTTGGAACACAGGTAGACAGGTACAGTACATACAATGTAGATTAGCCTGTGTTTGTGAATAAGGCTGAAAACTATTACCAAGTACTCTAGATTTAGTATGTATACTTTACCCACTTTGACTAGCTTGGGGAGCAGTCATGGCACTGCCAACTTTGCTTGAGATGTTCCCTGATGAGGTCTTTAAAGGAGGCTTTGGATGATGCGTTTTGAATGCTATTGGGAACAGAGTTCCATTTTTTAGCCACTGAACTACTATATAGCGCATCTCCAAAGCTATTGTAGCTGTTGGTGACTTCTAGTAGTAGTTTGCTTGATGATCTAAGAGGCCTTTTGGCTGAGTGATGTTGTACTAGGTTTTTGAGGGCAGGACACTTATTGGGGAAGTAATAGAATGACAGAGGCAGAGCTGATTGTAGGTTAGAAGTTTGGGCAGTTCAATCAAGTGGAGCTGTCTCAAGCAGTACAGTGATGAGTTCTATATGAGCAATTTGCAGCAAAGCGGGCAATTCTGTTATAGCAGGCTTCCATTTTGCTTAGTTTAATTTTGTTGAGATTAGTCAGAATGGGAGATACATAGAGTATGGTGGATAGAAGTTGGGAGTGAGCAATGGCTGATCTTGTGTTCTTGGTAAGAAATGGTTTGATACGGTAGAGTGATCCCAGTTTGGCATGTACTTTTTTAATAGTTAAGTTGAGATGACTTATCAAATTTTAGGTGGGAGTCTATGGTTATTCCCAATAGCTTAGCCTGTGCCACTGGAGGGATTGTAGTATCAATTGTATGATTCAGGGC
>NC_056743.1:410865892-410883392 GCF_019279795.1 Protopterus annectens | reverse complement strand
GTCCTTGGCAACTCCAAGCTAATCTTCCCTGTCCATGAAAATAGCAACAATAGGTGAAACACTTGAGAGTCCAGGGGAAAAAGATGAGCAGTCCAAGGAACCAAGAGCAGACACAGGAGTCACCTACTAGTGACAGATCCAACTGGAGCAAGCATGACAAAAAAACTCTAACAACCTTCTACATGCAAGCAGGAAAGAAGAAACTAATGAGACTGGAAACTGCTCATTAGGTTAGCTAAGAATGAGATCAAGAAGACAGGTTAAACAGCCTTACATATTGTAAAGGACAGAGAGAAGAAAGTACAGCTGTGTAAGTAAAGTTACCATTAACAGTAGATGTCTGAATGACTACTGCTGAATTAGCCTTAGCTACATGGATTATATCCTGCACAGGATTTAACAGCTGGCCAACTTCTACAGCTTTAGAGCACATTCTATGTGCCCAAACCATTATTTGTTAATACACAGCTGAATAAAACCAATGGATGGGCACCAAGCCCTTCATAGCTTTTGTACCCTGAAATAGGTAAATACTAGGAAAATAAAAAAATCAAAGTCCTCATCCTGGCAATAAAATGTATACAAAAATAAGGGGGATGGAGGGAGGAAACGGCTACTAGAGCACCAATATACCGTAAGTGAGAAAGATTTAATAAAGTGCAGATAGACTACGAGTATTGAGGACTTGCAGCTGTAGATACAATGAACCAGGATGACATATCTGGGGCATCTGCAGTTCAAAGTCTCTGGGGCCTGTCCATCTCCGTCCCAGCATCCAACACCAAATTGTGGAACTCTGTGGTGGTGGAACTGCTTCTAAGTGAGACCAGGAACTCCTCCATCTCCATAAGGGATTGTTTGTTGACAGCCCACTACCTATTGCCCTATGTTCCCCCATGCCATGGTTTCTACTCTGAGTAACAGCATTGATTATTTTAGTAGACCTGAGGCAGACCATTTCATAGTTATGGTTCTGACCACTAATACCATTAACCTTGTTGACAATTTCAACCCACGTACAGTCACAAAAGGCCTGGTTGTCAGAATGAACAGCAAAGAGCCATCAATACTGGACACTGGGGCCTCCAGGACCACCTCATTCTCAGACTCTGTAAATGTGGGTTTGCAAGTAGCTGTGGAAGCTGCACAAGATGCAGAAGTTTTTTAGGACCCTGTATTTTAGGCATAGCTCTGTAGTAATTAGAACCCTGTCTTTTAGGCATAGTTCTGTAGTAATGGAAAACAATGGAATTAACAGCCTTATTCCAGCATGGACCTTACTAATCCTTTCAATACTACTATCCCACTAGGCTATACAGTATGATCTAGTTGTGGCTGACAACTAGATATCTGCATCTGCAATCTTTAAGTAAATTTTGGGCATGTGCTGTGTACTGAGCATACATTCTCAACATCACACAATACAACTGCAGTTGAACAACACCTGATCATTACATTAGCATAGTTAAAAAGGTTGTGACTAATAACATACATGTAAGGCACATAACACTACAATAGTACTAATAATTACTCAGAATAGGAACTCAGAATTGAGTCTACTGTCTACCCTAACAAAGCTCCATGCTACTACAATCACTGCATTTCCAACGTAGCCCTTACTACACCTTTGGACAACATATGTACAAGTAGTGACACACTGACATCTCTTATAAGACTTACAGTAAATAGCAGAGACAAAGCTACCATTGTACAAAGACACACGTGTAAAAAGTAGCACTTAACTTAAGCAGTTAGCTTCATGAGAAGAATATATTTTTAAATATCCTTAGGAGGATTCAAGCTTCAAACTAATTTTCTACTGTTTATTCCCTATTAGGGCTCATCTCATTGTTTCTGAATCACTCAATCTGTGTAACAAGCAAACCTGATAACCACTGTGGAATTTCTACATGATGCCATTTGGGTGCCTGAGCACCTGCAGACAGCCAATTATTTTAGGGACGAGATAACTGTCATCCTATATTTAACCATCATCAAACGGAGTCACAATGGAACGTGCATTCTCAACAGCACACAAAGGGATGGAGGGCAGCAATGTTTTAAAGCTTGAAGTACCACAGAAAACAGTAATACAGCATGCATATTTTGCCATTCAACATGCAGATGAGTTGCTCACTGATGCCCATTTTTGAGCTGACACTGGGACATGTAGAACTGCTTTGGATGCCAGTCATCTGCCATTTTACTCTGAAATTATTCAGGGTGAGACATTGGCTCATGAATGTGAGGGCAGGGTTCAATTCAGAGCCCAGAGGTGGTGTGAGGAGGTGCCCCACATTTTTCTACACATCCTCCATAAGGAGCACAGCTGAAGGTTCAAGGCTGATGTTTGGTTTAGCTTGGGCAGGGTGTCACCTGTGCTACCGGCATCCCACTTATGGTGGAACAGCGCCCTAACCATTACAGTGACATGAGCTGTCACAATCCTCATCTCCTTCAATCATCGGGAGAAAGTTGAAGTGCAGTCAGCATCCCCACACTAAGTATTTAACTACCCAAATAACATGCCACTGAGTGCTGCTATCAATTTTTTCATTATGCCCTTTTTATGTCTCTAGCCCCAAAAGAGATAAAAAGTAATAGGTATATGTACAGGAGCAGACTGCAGCACCTAAGAGAGATCCAGGATGAGTATACATGATGTCATCAAAATGTCTGGCTTTTAATAGTAACAGTAGTAGGCATTAAAAAATAATGTACAACTTTACTAGAGCAGTGCCACATCCAGCAGTGGCAAAAATCAAATACATACAGAAAGAGAGAGAGCGAGAGAGATAGGCTTCTGACATGCATCAGTATTTAATGCTTTACAAAGTGTATTCTTTTAACCATATCATTAGTAGTAATACTTAGAATGCAGAAGAATTCAGTTTTCATTGGGTTGATAATTTAAGTACCACGCCTAGAGGTCTGAATTTTGGGACCTTTTCATGTGGACACTGTAGTATGTGCCCAGCTATTACAACTATCCAGTTTTTCTAACATCCTCGTTTGGACTACAAGTTTACTCCTAGGTTCACTGCCACTTGTAATAGTGTCAATTTAGTGTATCTTGCATACTGTGGTTGCTGTGAGTGTTTTTATGTGGTAAGACCTCTAGGAGGCTAAGAGATAGGGTATATAATCATGTCTATGATATCAGAAATTTGAACCAACAGAATGCCTTAGCCAAACATGTAGCACAGTTCAATACACATTTCTTTAACTTTATGGTTTTACAGACAGTGGCATTGAATGAGAGAGGGTGGAATTTGAATAACCAGCTTGAGATGGTGGAATTGAAATGGATCCTTAGGATACGTGTGCACATTTTTCCTGGGCTGAATAATTATCCAAGTCTAAAACCGACACTGGAGGCTAGACCCTTGAAATAATCATACTTTTAGGTTTTTAATCCATACAGAATTACACATATATCTTTATTATCTTATGATGATATGCTCTATCTACATTTTGCACTTACATTTTCATGTGATGGTGTGTTGGAATGATGAGTGTGATCTATTTTTATCATTTTATCTTTCTTTTTATTTGATTATGCTATTGTATATGTAGTTTATTGTACTATTTAGGAACTTTTGGTGGTGCTGCGGTAGCGTTGTCGCCTCACAGTTAGGTGTTGCCCGTTCGAGCCTCAGTTAGAGCGTCTTCTGTATGGCGACATGCGTGAACAGGCATTCCTTCGTGGAAGGTTGTGCATTAGGCCCGGCAAGCCAGCACGTAAAACTCTACTGCCAATCATTAGCAGACCGGAGTTCCGCTGTGGCGACCCCTAACCGGGAAAAGCCGAAAGACAAGAAGAAGAAGGAACTTTTGCCTGTTTTTGCGATGTTGTAGTTAGATTTTTATATTAACTGCAGTCCTTGTATTTTGTAGCTTAGGTATTTTCAGTGGTATAAGAGCCTGTAGCTTTAAGTCTTTGGCTTGTTTCATCATTGCAGCTTAATTGCTTTACTTTATGATGCATATTTATTCCAATGATTTTAACTGAAAGGGTGGGACACTTGCTGTTATTTAAATCTGGATGGATGGTTTGTTTTTTGAGATCTGAAGAAGCGTGTCATACATGTGAAAGCGCTCATCCTGTTCTTTGTTCAATAAATCAAGTTGGATTTTATGAGCCTGGTGGTCCTGCCTTGTTTGTTGTTTTCATTGGGTTTGCATTTCCCTTTCCTTACCCTCTCTGTTGCTATCCTTTCTCTTACACACATTTTTTGGTTTATATTTTGTTTCTCTACATTCATTTTATTACTATATACATCAGCACAGCAACCTGCAACAACCTAAGGACAATGGCTGTTGGCCACCCACAGGTAGCAGCATTAGCAGTGCCACCATCACCAACACCACCACCACTACCATCACCTGAAGCATCCAGCACATCTGGGTCCAAGCCTGCCAGAGCTGACTTCGCACGTCCTTCCCTACCTGCACCTCCTGTGTTAGGCACCCTGCATTTAAGGCTCATACAGTGGTATCCACCTCTAGCAGAACTGGAGGTGACACAGTTGTCACCCATCGGCAGCTGGCAGACATTGTGTGGGGTATCACAGACAACAGACTGAATTCCAGCATCAGCCACTTAGAGAACATGCTCAGACACCTCATTGAGTGGTTTCCCTGCCCAGTACAGATTCCACCTTTGGAGCCAAGACCCAGTGATGACGGTATCCAGGGTGATGAATAATCTCCCACTGTGTCTCAGCTGGCAGAGACTACATCTGCAGATACACATCTCATCCGCCAACCTAGTGTTCCCCTTCTATTTTGTACATGCCCATCTTTGTTGGATTAACAATCCTACTCATCACCACTGTCTTCCCTATGTTTGCTGGTCTCCTTATTGCCCTACTCCACACCCTGTTAATCTTGCCTGTCTTTCCCTGCTACCTAATCTACTGCTCTTACTCTTCTCTTACTACCTTCCCCAACTTTCCCTTCTCTTAAAACGAAATAGGCACCTGACCCACCTGCATCTTGCTCATTCCTTATTTGCTCACCTTCTGTTCTACTTTCTTTTTGCTTTCCCTTTTCATCTCTGTCCTATACTCATATTTCCAACCTTTAATCTGATCAAAAATATAACTGAAAACTTTAATTTGATCAAACACATGCTCAAAAAGGGCTTGTAAAATTTTTCTTTTTCTGGTCAAAAAATATGTTATGGGTTATAGAGAGAACCCTTAATGTCCATATATAACCAATGAGAAATGGCACTTTTCATTACATAATAGACATGAAGTCTAATCTATAGGATGTGCTGCAGATATTGCCTTTGGTTGCACTAATGAGCAAAGTGCTGCTGTATGGCAGTTGTCAGCTATGGAACGAAGTTAAACTTATGCCTTTATTATGCCTGCTATCATTGCTCAATTTATTAATGACCTTCTTTGCAGACTGTCAATGTACACAGTGAAGTGTCCTGATGCCCTCATGGCTTTATTTTTTATTTTAATTTTCTGGTTTCATTCTGTCCATGTGTAAAATTCCTAACATGTGTTTCCCTGCCCCCTGCAGTATGACTTTTGCAATGGCTCAACTTGTTAATGCTGTTTTTAAGAGACCATCGCTGAAGAAAGTTCTAGGGTAGGTTCCCTTGAGGCCTGACTTTTGATTTCTTCTCCCATACTGATGCTGTATAACATTATCCTGAGGTGTTTTTTTCTCATCTCTTCAGTACTGCTCTTTCAATAGTTCATTTTGTTACTACTGTGTTTAAGAGACTCTTGCTGAAGAACGTCCTGGGTTCAATTCCCTTGAGGCCTGTCCTGGGTTCAATTCCCTTGAGGCCTGTCCTGGGTTCAATTCCCTTGAGGCCTGTCTTTTGATTAGTGCTTCCATTCTGTTGTTGCATAACATTTCCCTGACCCCTTCACTATGGATCCTGCAGCAGCTCACCTTGTTAATGCTGTGTGTTTCAGAGTATCACTGAACAGGATAATGGGTTCAAATCCTGTCAAGGTTTATATTTTGCTTTTCATTACATTCACCCTTATAGTACAGGTACACTGATACAATAAAAATGTGATGACATAAGAACTGGTGCAGCTTGGTGCATCATGTTACTTTTACAGTATCCTCCCATCCTGAGTTTCACATTTTGTCTATGTTCAGGTGTTTCAGATAGAAATCTGTGTGTATGTCATACCTCTTTCTCCATTGTGTTCAAAATCTATGTTAATCAGCTACCTTTGCAGTGTTCTGTCAGTTTCTGTGGCCAACTACCACCTCTATACTCAACTCTTACCTATCATAGCCTTACTTTGGTCGGTAAGACATTTTTATGCATATCTTTTGCCTTGAGTAAAAATAACTCAACACATTTGTATTTATCTTCTTGCTCAGTTGTGCAATGACTACACTAAACACTCATGCATGGCCAGTGTTTTCAACAGTTGACTGTACTTTAGCCATGGGATGGTCCAACACAATCTTCACACTGGTCCCTACTACAACGAGGAGCTGTTTGTAGCACAAATTGACCAGGTCACATGCATTTCTAATGAGCTTCGGTACTTTTTTGCATGCACACATGGCAAACAGTGTCGACTTGCATGATATTGTGGCTGATGCATTTCTGAATCTCTGGGTATGTTTTATTTATTTGTCCTTTGATAACCAGAAAAGCCCAACTGAGCCAATGGCCCTGATTCAGTGGAGGCCTGAACAGAAAAGCTCCACAATGGGTTCAAAAACATTTAAACAGAAAATCAGTAATTATATACAAGGGGAGAAAGCTCTGCAACAGATTATTTTACAATAAGCTGGGGAGAAAGGCTACATAAAAATATACGTAATATTTCACAGTAGCATGTTTTTGATTTCTGTACACAAACAACAGACAAGGTTAATAGCTTATGGTGCTAAAGTGTTAAATTCACAATTAGACATCAAGAAATTTTAAGTACAAATACAATTATTCATGTTATTTTTTACTAAACAAAAATTTAGAAAACCCATGTGAACACAAAGTACATGCAGACTCCAGAAAGAATGAACGCCAGCTACAAATCAAACTAAAGAAGTTGTGAGGTGACAGTACTATCCACTACACCACTCTATTTTAGTTATTGATTTTATATAAAAGGTGGTCTGGCTCTTTCAAGTTTTTGTGTGTCAGGCATCAAAACCATTTCAAGATTACATTTTTACTGCTGTATTGTAACACTTTTTTTTCATAAAATTCTTAACTCTGAGAATAGCAAGAAGGCTCAGCCGATATCCAAACTAAGGCTTATTAACTGCTCCCAAAATATATTTATACCAGACATCTGCCCAAATCTGGAGGACATTACAATCACATCTTCCACTGTTCTTCTCTTGCATGTTCTACTTAATCCAGACAATTTTATTCCTGTGATCTCTTACTTTTTCATTCTGGGAGAGTCGAGGTTTAAAACAGACTGTGATGGTTGGTAAAATACAGCTTTACTCCCTACCCTGCAAGTATTTTATGCATAGTTTAGTTTTTAAATTGGGATAAGTAAATAATGCATTTTTTCTCAAATTCAGAGGTCTCATCATCATCACCTCCCACACCTTTTTTCTACATGCGGTTGGGATGCTGCATCTACTGCTGCTCTCTCTCGCATTTCAGTGCCATTCTCATACCATCTTTGGACATGCCTGACAATCACACTTCTCTCAAGCAATGAATCCACCTCTTGGCTGGTCATCCTCATTTCTTCTTGCCTTCTCTCTCCCAAATTTTCACCAAATTATATTCTGTTTTTCTGTATGTGTGTCTGAGCTACCACAGTATGTTCTATTTGACCCTCTCTACAATTGTACATACTTCTGTCACATTATGTGCATCTTATCACCCATCTAAGGTACTACACCTCATTTACATCTAGCTTCCTCAACTACTCTGCCTTTACTGCCCAGGTCTGTGTAGCGTACAAAAACACTGGCACACCACTGTTTTGTACACCTTACTTTTCAGCTTGTACAACATTCTTCTGTCATACACTATTCCTGATATTCTGTGCCAGGTCGCTACAGCCCCTCTGATTCTAACTTTGACCTATCCTTTCAGACTTCCTTTATGCTCAACCACTCTTCCAGATACTTAGAGTTGTTAACATGTTTTACTATTTTGCTTTCTATTGCAATTTTCAGTTTATTCTAATTCCTCCACCCCCATTTGCTGCCATGCCAAGTATCTTGTCTGTAGTCAGGTTCATCTCCTGTACTTTCATTTTGCATTCCATTACCCTGTCATTTACTGAAGTACTTGTTTAAAGCCTGCTTGCAATGCTTCATTGTTTGCGTATAGTATCTTTGTTGATCTGTCCCCTCCAAACTGTCCATAATCACCTGTGAAGTTAAAAAGGGCAGTCTGCTAATCTGATGCCAAAAATGAAGCATTATTATGTTAGGTCATGTACAAACAGTGGCATTCTTTTCCACAGACTCACATCTGTCCATGGATGGAGGGATAGCAAAAATGCTACAAACAAGACATATTTAGTTTATGTGGTGGGTATTAATGTCTGAAATTGTTCTTCTGCCTTGGTTTTAGATCCATCTATCCATCCATGTTCATGAATCACAGCTACCGTCATGCACAGAAGTAGGCTGCCAGATCTTTTTTCTGCATCACACATTGATGTGTGAATTTAGAATCAACAATCAACCCACTACATGTCTTTTGGAGGAAACTAGTATACTCAGAGTAAACCCCATACAGAATCAAACTGGAGAACCTCTTGTTGTGAGATGATAATGATACCTATGTCATCACAGAGCTGCCCTCAGTTATAGATACTTGAAGTCTAAATGTCTTCAAGGACAGACTGATAATCTTCCTTAATTTCACAGCATTTTTCAAATGCAATGCTCTCCCTAATCACATTGCTTTAAATGTGCCTAACAGCAGAAGAAAATCATAAGCCTAGCTAACCTGTCATTTAAGTAGATTTAATATGCTACTTTCCCTCAGTCCCTGCCTTTCAACTCATTCTTTATCCACGTCCCATGTCTACAGAATGCCTCCATGGATTCCCTCCCTACCACCCATTCCAGTAGCCTATTCCACGAGTCCACAAACCCCTTCTGTGTAAAAGTACTTTCAATGGTCCAGGAAGTAGTCAGGCCCTACACTCTGCTGCCCATGTTCCATTCTTCTCCCTCTGTACTTCCATTCAGTATGATACTATCATTCTCTTTAATATGATCTCATGCACATACATAATGCCACCCGTTTCTTTTGTCTCATCTGATCTCTGTTGAAAATTGGTCTAGTTCATCTAGTTTATGCGCATATTTCCCCTCCATCCCCATCACTTTTCTGGTGGTTTTCATCTGGACTCCTTCCAGGAACCTGATGCAATTCCTCATGAATGGCTTTAAGAATTGCACATAGTGCTCAAGGTGTACACCGACTAGAAGGAAGAGCAGAAGAGTTACTTCTTTGCTTCTGATATCTATTCCCCACGGGAATACATCCCAACATATTGTTGTTACTGCTGCTGTTCATTCTTAGTGGATCTTTCCAGGTGTGATCAACACCCCAAGATACTCTTCCTGTTGCTATCAGTTGCTCTCCTTCCAGCATGTCCTTCACACCATGGCTGCCATGGCACAAGTGCTGTCCTTTGCATTGTCTGCAATGAGCCATAATTGCCACATTTCTGTTCACTTGATCAACCTTTTTAACTCCTTCCTTAAGCTGAATATGGTTTTATTGGCAGTTCCTCCTGGTCAATAGCACACCCAAGTTGGTTACTGTCATGAAGACTGCTGCCTCCAGACAAGCAGCCAGCTTTCCTATTGGGATTCTGTTCATGACCTTTTCTGCCAAAATTGTTAAGGTAACGGATCTGAAGTGATCCAATTTTTCCTGCTTCACTCTTGTGACAAACGTTTTTCTACCCTCCAGTCCTCATTCATTTCCATACTGGCCAGTTATGTGTTGAAAAACTCTATGAAGATCTTCCAGTGCACTTTATCATATGTTTGTAGGCAAATACTAGTCCATCAGTCTGAAGACTGTCACATGCCTAGCCAATAACCAGAGGTCAAAATCAAACCCTGAACCTTACATCTTTAACCATCATGCTAACATTCCCTTTTCCAATGAGAATGTCCACAGACCCTAAAATGCAATCCATCTGGTCCTTTTGCTTTATTCACTAAATCTGGGTAGTGTCCTCTCCATCACCTCTTTATCTTGGTGTCTATCCATTGCTCTGTGCAACCTGCTCTGCCTCCTTCCCAGCACAGTTCCTTCCCTTTCTTTCCTTTCTGCAAATCGACACAAAAAAAGAAGTTATGTCCTTACCATAACGTTCCATGTGGAGTGTTCATCTCGCCTTGGTTATTACACATGGGTTCGGAGCCGATCCTCGGCTCCGTGTCGGCCGACTGCAAGCTCTGCATCGAGAAGAAGCTCGAGGACATCTAATACCCACAATCCCCCTCTGCCTTTACCTCAGATCTAGTTTGCAAGCAAACCAGACATAAAGCACGCACACATGCCAACTATATACATAAGTACATATATACAAACATACCAAGGGTATGATAGTAACACTAATACTGCAACAGCAGAAGGAGAATACTCCAGACCAGGCACCAAATCGAACGTTCTTCCTAAGGGTGGGAAGGGTGGGAGTGTAATAACCAAGGCGAGATGAACACTCCACATGGAGCGTTATGGTAAGGACATAACTTCTTTATGTGAGAGTGTTCAATCTCGCCTTTGTTCTTACACATGGGTAGCGTCCCTAGCTCCATGATCCTGAGGAACTCAAGGGAGAACGTTCTTGAGCACAGTGGAACCAAAGGTTGCCCTATCCCTAGAAACCCTGTCCACTTTGTAATGAGAGATAAATGTATGTGGTTTAGCCCAAGTAGCAGCCGCACAAATAGTGTCTAAAGGTAAGCGAGCTGCGTGAGCCAAAGATGTAGACACTGATCTGGTAGAATGTCCTCTGGGTTTTGCTGATAATGTTTGGTCAGAAGCTTCATAAACATATGTGATACAGTCAGTTAACCATTTAGAAAGAGTTTGTTTCGTAACTGCAAGACCCTTTCTGCTGTCAGCAAAAGCTACAAATAGTTGATCAGATTTCCTGTGATCTTTTGTTCTATCCAAATAAAATCTGAGTTGTCTATGGACGTCCAGTTTGTGCAACATATACTCCAATTTATTAGAGTGGTTTTTAAAGAAGGTGGGTAATTCAATGGACTGATTAATATTACTAGAAGAACAAACTTTGGGAAGAAAGGATGGATTAGTGCGTAGGGATACCCTGTCAGAATGAAATATTAAATAAGGATGTTTGACCGAAAGGGCCTGAAGCTCAGACACTCGTCTAGCAGATGTAATGGCCACTAGAAATAATGTTTTCCATGACAAAAATTTTAATGTGCAACTTGAAGCTGGTTCAAAGGGTGGCAACATCAATTTAGAGAGCAACAAGTTCAAATTCCACGGTGATGTCGGACTTCTGACTGGTGGTCTGATATGAAAAGAACCTTTTAAAAAGGCTTTACAAAGTCTGTGAGCCATAATAGGCGCACCACATTCTTCTACATGATAGTTAGAAATGGCAGCTAACTGTACTCTTAAAGTAGCCGGGGAAGCTCCTTCATGAAATAATTCAGTCAAGAACTCTAAAACCTTGTTTAACGGAGCTGTAACAGGGTCCAAATGATGTGACTCCGCCCAGAAGACAAAACGTTTCCACTTACTGGTGTAAGTCCTTGTAGTGGAAACTTTATGAGAAGCTACTAAAATATCTTGAACCGCCGATGTAAGGGGAACCGACCTGGCTAAAAAGGGAAGCGGAGCAGCCAAGCTGCTAGATGGAGAGATTCTAGAGATGGGTGAGGAACTCCTGACGAGTGAGTCAGTAGATCTGGCTCTGGGTCCAGCATCCAAGGTCCCCGAATGCGGTGATGCAATAGAAAGGGGAACCAAATTTGACGAGGCCAGAATGGGGCAATGAGAATAATAGTCCTCTGAAGGTTGTTGGCTTTCTGTAGAAACTTTGCAATCAGGGGAAATGGAGGAAAAGCATATAGGAGACCCGGGGGCCAATCGTGCACCAGCACGTCCCTGGGGACTTCCCCTGGAGGGGGTAATAGGGCAAAGTAGCTCCTGCATTTGGCGTTCATTGGAGACGCAAACAGATCGCAGGTAGGCTGGCCCCATTTGCGAAAAATCCTTCTCGCAACTGACTGTTTGAGGGACCACTCGTGAGGCAATAGTATTGCCCTGCTCAGCCTGTCGGCTATGACGTTGGATGTGAGAGCGTTGCGATCAGAAAGCGACCGGTGGACTCTGCCCATTGCCAAATTCTCATGGCCTCCCTGCATAGTTGGTAAGACCTGGTTCCCCCTTGCTTGTTTATGTACCAGACTACGGACATGTTGTCTGTCTGAACTGCAATGGTCCCTGGAGGAAGAAGGGGAGCAAAGTGTTGCAACGCCAAAAACACTGCCCTCAACTCCAGAACATTGATGTGCAGATTGTACTCCAGATTGGTCCATTCGCCTTGGACTGTCTGTCCCTGAAAGATGCCCCCCCACCCTATCAGGGAAGCGTCCGTGGTTATCGTCGCTGACGGTGCGGGTAGCACAAATGGTCTTCCGCTGGATAGGTTGCAAGTCTGTAACCACCACATTAGGTGTGATTTGCATGTTTTCGTTATCAATATTTCGTGAGTCAGTGGAAGTTGTTGGAATGACCATTGTGCAAACAGAAGCCATTGTAGCACTCTCATGTGCAGTCTTCCCAATGGTATCGCAATGAGGGAAGCTGCCATGAGACCCAAAACTTTCAGAACAATTTTTGCTGGGGACTTTTTGGACGACAGTAGAAGGGAAATGTTGAACTGAAGTGCTACTATTCTTTCTGTAGGAAGTTTTAGAACCAACTGACGCGTATCTAATTCCGCTCCTATGAATAAGTTATGCTGTGATGGCTGTAGCAACGATTTTTCGAAATTTACTGAGATGCCAAGGTGTGTACAAAGTTGAAGGGTGTAATCCCTGGCTTGTATCAGTTGACGCCTGGTGGTGGCACACAGGAGCCAGTCGTCCAGATATGGAAACACCTGGAATCCTAGGCGCCTCAGATGAGACGCTACCACTGCCATGCATTTGGTGAAGACCCTGGGGGCTGTGGTCAGACCAAAGGGCAGGGCTCGAAACTGATAGTGACTGGCTCCCAGCCGGAAGCGCAAATGATCCCTGGACGCCCTGGCCATTTTGATGTGGTAGTATGCGTCCTTCAGATCTATCGAGCACATCCAGTCGTCCTTCTGTAAGAATGGAAGGATCGATTGAAGCGTGACCATTCGGAACTTTTCCTTCTTGACAAAGGTGTTGAGATGGCTTAGGTCCAGAATTGGCCTCCAGTCCCCTGTTTTCTTTGGAACTAAAAAGAACCTTGAGTAAGTTCCGAATCCTATTTGGTCCGCTGGGACTGGTTGGATGACTCTTTTTTCTAGCAGCTTTGAAATTTCTGTAGCCGCTGGCTCTCGCAGATGGGGTGGTACATCTGGGAGTTTTCTTATTGGAATGGGGGTGGATAGAAATGGGATTCTGTAACCTCTGGTAACAACGCTTTTTACCCAATTGTCTGAAGAAAGGTTTTGCCAGGCCTGAGGGTATAAAGCTAAGCGACCCCCGACTGCCTCCAGAGCAGGACAGTCGGGCCTCCTCTCAGGAGTGCTGAAAAGGTTTGCCAGGGAGGTTATCCCTGTCACCTTGGTTTTGCGGACCCCCTCTGCCGCCAGGGCGGCGTCTTCCACCTCTGCCCCCCCCTCTGCCTCTAGAGGGGGCATCACCCTGTGTGTTTGGGAAAGATCCTTGGGGTTTTCGAAACCACATTTTCCCACCACGTTGCCCTTTGGGGTACGGTCTGGAAGGGTGGAAAAACGGACTCCGACAGCAGACAGAGTCTTTCCCTCCTGTTCACACCGGGTAAGGGTCTCCTTTACTTTAGGGCCAAAAAGTGTGGCTCCGTCAAATGGGCGTTAGTAAAGGAAGACTTGAAGGCTTCCGCAAATGAACATAAGCGCATCCAGGATTGCCTACGAAGAGCAATCGCTGAAGCCGCTGCCCTACTCGATCCTTCGGCTGCATAGGATATCAGCCTCATGGACGAGTTCACAATGGACGTAAGGGTGTTGAGATGCGCTGTAACTTTCTCTGAGACAGCAGCATCTGTAGCACCCTGGAGGGTATCTCCCAACTCTTTGACTAGATCCCTCTGTAAACGTGTAAAATGAGTCAAATAGTTCAGGGAACGCATAGAGAAAGCCGCTGAACTGAAAATGCGCTTCCCGTATCTGTCCATGGTCCTAGAATCTTTGTTAGGCGGATGGACAGATGAGGAAGACTCCGACATCTCCTTTTTCGTGGCCGCTGCCACCACCATGGCGTCTACTGGAACTCCTTTGGTGAGGTAAACTTTGTCCTGCGGTGCCGTGATGTACTTATTCGGCTTCCTAGGGACTGGTTCCACCGTGTCAGGAGTCTCCCACGCCCTTCGAGCAATTAATTCCATTAACTCATCAAAGGGCGGAGTGACCCAGGAGGAGGAAGGACGGGCACCAAATGCCTTCAGCAAAACTGACTCATCCTCAGAAGGGGGGAGGGCTTGCCAGTCACCTCTCTGTTTTAGGATCTCCAAGATGTCAGAAAAAGAGACATCCTCTGAAGGTGACTTAGGGGACCCTTCTGACTCATCTAAGTCAGTATCAGATGAAAAAAGGATTCTTGTGGAGAATCCAAGTGTCTCCTCTTACACAGTCTTTTCCTAGGAACTTCTTCGTGGGGAGCATCCGAAGAAGCCTCCGAGGAAGAGGGGGCACCCTCCAGGGGTGGCTGAGACACTGGTGCCCGACGCTTGGACGTGGCCGTGGGTGCAGAGGAGGATAACGGTCCTTTATGGGGAGGAGAAGCTGTACCTGCTGATGTGGTTGTCTGGGTAGACAACACCTTCCTCATGAGGTCGAAGGCCCCCGGATCCCGAGTCGAGGTATCTCCCGGTTCCGAAGAAATGGGAAGAATCCCGAAACAGGAGCCGAAGGCACCGACCCGAGGACGGAACCGAGTCGATCCGTGCGAGGCCCGAGAGGGAGCGTCGGAACCGAAACATCGCTCCGACTCTCGGTCCCGGAACCAAGGACGGATCTTCGGCCCCGAGACTCCAGTACCGGATCAGATGGAGTCGAGGTGAACGGTGCCGACCGAGAAAAAGACGGTTCTGGCACCGAGGGCTCCACAATCATCAGGTCAGCTTCTTCCGGCTCCGAAGACTGGACAGGTCTCGGAGGAGGAACAGATGGAGATAGTGGCAGGCGTTCAAGTCTCGACATCAACTGAGAGGAGACCGAGATAAGCTTGGATAGGGCCGTATGCTCCATCAGTTTCTGCACCACACGGTCCACATCGGTGTCGGAAAGGGGCCTAGAAGAACGAGTCGAAGGGATCGAAGACGGAGCCGACCTCAGCAGAGTCGGTGGAGGGAGCTCTGTCACCGGTTCCAAGACTCGAGGCTCGGAAACTGCCAACAGTTGAACACTCGGCCCCGAAGTCTGTGGAACCGGTGATCTAACTAGACCTGAAGAGCTCGGAGCCGATGACTTTGGCTCCGACGCCTTCGACCCCTTCGAAGACTTGGATGCCTGGTCTGAAGCATCCAGAGCCTCCTGGAAAGAGGGTTTCAACAATCCTCTATCCATCAGTTTCCTGCGCCTATCTGTCATGACCCTCCCACTAAAAGAGTGACAAATAGAGCAGTCCTCTTGTAAGTGGAGAGGGCCAAGACAGTAGACACAGGAACTGTGGTTGTCTGTGACCGACATCTTTTGGCCACACTGACAACGCTTGAAGCCAGATTTTATTTTCTCAGACATAATGAAGAGAAAGAGACAGTCCAGTCCAGTAAGTCAATCCAGTAACAATGTCAAATCCGGTATGAAAGTCCGATTGTCACTTGCTTAGAGAGCAAGACTACAACAAATCTTCAGTCAAAAAGTAATCAAAGTAGGGGTGGTAGGCCCCGAAAAACTCTACACCAGTTAGTTAACTAAGTTAAACTAATCTAAGGTATCGAGAAATCTACTCCACTCACACACCGTACTCTAACTTTAAATGACTAAATATTAAAGCAGTTTTTTTGAAAACTTTAACCAGAAAGATAAATCTTATCTGTCAAAAGCCTCGAGCTAGTCTCCAGCGATGCGTATGCAGCAGCGGCAAACTAGATCTGAGGTAAAGGCAGAGGGGGATTGTGGGTATTAGATGTCCTCGAGCTTCTTCTCGATGCAGAGCTTGCAGTCGGCCGACACGGAGCCGAGGATCGGCTCGGAACCCATGTGTAAGAACAAAGGCGAGATTGAACACTCTCACATTATTCATTTATTATGCCTGTTTTTTTTCCGTGTCTTCTGTGAACTGCCTCTTTTATTTCAGCCTGGCCAGCTCTGTCCCTCCCTTCTTCTACAATCAGACATCAATAGCAAACCTCAACTATGTTCTCTTTACTTCCTTAAACCCACTGTTCTATATTGCACATTAGTTGGCATACTACTTACCCAAAGGTATAATTACTTGTTCTGTAGCAAATACTTTTTTGATGTTCAGATACATATTAGACTAGCTATGAATTTTTTCATGTATTGGTCTTTGACCTGGACAGAGGTTGAAATAGGCTCATGGAGGGCCATTCCATTATCTGAATATACAAATGAAAGGGATACTCATCATTCTGCTGTTCACATGTTATTATGCAGGTAATGATAAATAAGCACTTTAGGATGCAGTATGTCCAACAAAGTAGATGTGCAATCTTTATACATTTATATTAGCAGGCATACAGCACTAAAGTACAGAACAAAATCTTTCCTTATCACGCTAGTTCATATAACTAGTTCCTAAATGGATTTTCTTCCAAAACTCTCTACATATTAAGAATTTTTCAAATTTATGTCACTCCTTTCGATCCTGTAATAAATACACATTTTCAAAAAAAACTAAACTCACATTTTTAGCTTCTAACATAATGAACTAAGGCAACCGCTAATACCTCACACCTGTTACATTAGTACTAACTCACGTTAAATAAATTTTTCTTAAACATTGTTTTTTAAAAAGCATCAGCAGCTGTATGCAACTGTGCTCCACAATCCTTAGTTAAAATATGTATAAAAATAATCGTTGTTACTACTTGCCTCTGTTAACATAAACATACCTCATTTTCATTTCTGCTATGCATATGCCTATGTGGTTTGTTCGTAAGTCTTTTTCAAAGCGTGTGTGCAAATATATTCATATTTGCTTCCATCTCAAATACCAGTGTTTGTAACCCATCAACGACCTTTTTATTTATACAATGTTTATGTCTGATTTTGTAACATTTAACTAATTACTGTTTTTATTCCTCCAGCTTTAAACAAACGTGTTTTGGTTTACTACATTACGTCTGACACTGCAGTTTTCTTGAATACACAAATAT